>NC_090932.1:491346386-491540402 GCF_040938575.1 Ambystoma mexicanum | reverse complement strand
CTCATGCCCCGTGTGTCTCTCTCCCTCCCCCTACCCCCCGCTCATGCCCCGTGTGTCTCTCCCCCTCCCGCCCACCCCCTGCCCATACCCTGTGTCTCTCTCCCCTTCCCCCCCACCCCCCACTCATGCCCCGTGTGTCTCTCTCCCTCCCCCCCACCCCCGCTCATGCCCCGTGTGTCTCTCTCCTTCCCCTCCACCCCCGCTCATGCCATGTGTCTCTCTCCCCCCCACCCCCGTTCATGCCCAGTGTGTCTCTCCCCCTCCCGCCCACCCCCCGCTCATGCCCCGTGTGTCTCTCTCCCCTTCCCCCACCCCCGCTCATGCCCTGTGTGTCTCTCTCCCTCCCCCCGCTCATGCCCCGTGTGTCTCTCACCCTCCCGCCCACCTCCCGTGTGTCTCTCTCCCCTTCCCCCACCCCCCGCTCATGCCTCGTGTGTCTCTCTCCCCCCCACCCCTGCTCATGCCACGTGTGTCTCTCCCCCTCCCGCCCACCCCCGCTCTTGCCCGTGTGTCTTTCCCCCTCCCACCCCCCGCTCACGCCCCGTGTGTCTCTCTCCCTCCCCCACCCCCGCTCATGCCCCGTGTGTCTCTCTCCCCTTCCCCCCACCCCCCGCTCATGCCCCGTGTCTGTCTCCTGTTCTCCCCACCCCCCGCTCATGCCCGTGTCTGTGTCCTGTTCCCCCCACCCCCCGCTCATGCCCCGTGTCTATCTCCTGTTGCCCCCCACTCCCCTGCTCATGCCCCGTGTCTGTATCCTGTTCCCCCTACCCGCTCATGCCCCGTGTCTATCTCCTGTTCCCCCCACCCGCTCATGCCCCGTGTCTCTCTCTTGTTGCCCCCCACCCCCCTGCTGATGCCCCATGTCTGTCTCCTGTTCCTCCCAACCCCCGCTCATGCCCCGTGTCTGTCTCCTGTTGCCCCCCACCCCCCTGCTCATGCCCCGTGTTTGTTCTCCCCACCCCCCGCTCATGCCCCGTGTCTGTTGTTCCCCCCACCCCCGCTCATGCCCTGTGTCTGTCTCCTGTTCCCCCCACCCCTCGCTCATGCCCTGTGTCTGTCTCCTGTTCCCCCCACCCCCCGCTCATGCCCTGTGTCTATCTCCTGTTGCCCCCCACTCCCCCGCTCATGCCCCGTGTCTGTCTCCTGTTCCCCCCACACGCTCATGCCCCTTGTTGCCCCCCAACCCCCCGCTCATGCCCCGTGTCTGTCTCCTGTTGCCCCCCACCCCCCACTCATGCCTATGTCTTCTCCTGTTGCCCCCCACCCCCCGCTCATGCCCTGTGTGTGTCTCTCTCCCTCCCCCCACCCCCGCTCATGCCCCGTGTGTCTCTCTCCCTCCCCCACCCCGCTCATGCCCCGTGTGTCTCTCTCCTCTTCCCCCCACCCCCCGCTCATGCCCCGTATCTGTCTCCTGTTCCCCTCATGTGCCATGTCTGTCTCCTGTTGCCCTCCCACATCCCCCCTCATGTCCCGTGTCTGTCTCCTGTTCTCCCCACCCTCCGCTCATGCCCCGTGTCTGTGTCCTGTTCCCCCCACCCCCGCTCATGCCCCGTGTCTATCTTCTGTTGCCCCCCACTCCCCCGCTCATGCCCCATGTCTGTCTCCTGTTCCCCCCACCCGCTCATGCCCCGTGTCTGTCTCCTGTTCCTCCCACCCCCCGCTCATGCCCCATGTCTGTCTCCTGTTGCCCCCCACCCCCCGCTCATGCCCCGTGTCTGTTCTCCCCACCCCCGCTCATGCCCCATGTCTGTTGTTCCCCCCACCCCCCGCTCATGCCCCGTGTCTGTCTCCTGTTCCCCCCACCCCCCGCTCATGCCCCTTATCTCTCCTGTTGCCCCTCTCATGCCCCGTGTCTGTCTCCTGTTGCCCCCCACCCCCCGCTCATGCCCCGTGTCTGTCTCCTGTTCTCCCCACCCCCTGCTCATGCTCCGTGTCTGTCTCCTGTTCCCCCCACCCCTGCTCATGCCCCGTGTCTGTCTCCTGTTGCCCCCCACCCCCCGCTCATGCCCCGTGTCTGTCTCCTGTTGCCCCTACCCCCCGCTCATGCCCCGTGTCTGTCTCCTGTTGCCCCCACCCATGCCCCGTGTCTGTCTCCTGTTCCTCCCCACCCGCTGCTCATTCCCTGTGTCTCTCTCGTGTTCCCCCACCACTGCTCATGCCCCGTGTTTCCTCCCTTTTCCCCCCCACCCCCTGCTCATGCCCCGTTTGTACCCTGTTCCCTCTCACCCCCCGCTCATTCCCATGTGTCTCCCCTGTTCCCCCCCACCCCCGCTCATGCCCTGTTGTGTTCTTTATACACCCCGCCTTCCCTTTCCATGGTGGCCATCTTGGTAAAAGATTTTCCTTCCTACACCGGGACGCCGCAGCCGTCCGGGTGTAGGAAGGAAAATATTTTTGTTTTTTTTACCACCCGGCGTTCCCACTTTGAGGACATAAGATGTTAGTGGTCTTCATCTATTGAAAAGGATGTTATGGTGACGTTGCACTAATAAAAACCTTTAAAATGTAGTTAAACAAAAATGTTACAGGGACGTTATGGTTAAGTTGCACTAATAAAAACCTATGAAATTCAATCAAAAAACTTTGTTAAAGGGACGTTATGGTTAAGTTGCGCTACTAAAAACCTATGAAATTCAGTAAAAAAACATTGTTAAAGGGACGTTATGGTTAAGTTGCGCTACTAAAAACCTATGAAATTCAGTGAAAAAACTTTTGTCAAAGGGACGTTATGGTTCCAAGTAAAACCGAAAAACCCTTGAAATTCGCCAGTTATGGTAAGCTAAGCAACCATAACTCGTGCCACCACAGGGCACTGCTAAGACTAACACCCAGGACATCAAAGATGACATCACAAATGTCATTGATGACATCACTGATGACATCACATGTCTGGCTCACTCTTTTTTCTTTTGCTGACATATCTAGGCCACATGGTTTTCTTCAGTAACAGTCAGAAACTAAAAATTGTATTTTATTTGTAGACGTATCCTTCAAGTAGGTTCTTAGAGTAATTCCCTTAGAGTCCAGTCATATCATATGAAACATATACATACGGGAAGACACAAGCTTGAAAGACAGCAATCCTTTTTGTGCATAAAGATAATCAATAGACTTATGAGCACTTTCTGATAGTTCTGTTGTTTGTTTTTTTTTATGGCTGTACTTTCCCTGTATATGGTCATATTTGTATACATTGTACTCACACTACTTTCCTTAGGGTCCAATCACATCAAGTGATACTTATACCTAGGGTAAATAGCAGCTTTGAAACAGAGCAATCATTTATTTGCATGAAAATAATCAGTTAAATTATGAATAGTTTCTGCTACTACTTGTGCTCCTTTGCTAACTTCACTTTCCCTGTATATACCCATATTGGTATGTGTTCTTGTGTCTTTGTGTTTTGTCTATAGTAATGCAATTATGTAATACATTTGTTTTATTACCTACTTATTACATATTTCACAGTACACAAAAATCTATTAAGAAAACAATTATCATTTCATTATTCAACATATTAACATTACGAATATTATACCTTCATCTTGTACACTGCACACAATGTTATGTTTCTGTATGAGTAGCTTTGTATACTAGATAGAACCCCATAATAGAATGCTATTTATATCAATGCATCGTTCAATGCACTAATTAGGGTGATATTTATTGCAATGATCCTTGACACTTGTTTCGCAACATTATAATAAGAATACCTTGTACACATATTTCATGAAAAGTACATACACATGTGATGTCATCAGTGATGTCATCAATGACATTTGTGATGTCATCTTTGATGTCCTGGGTGTTAGTCTTAGCAGTGCACGGTGGTGGCGCGAGTTATGGTTGCTTAGCTTACCATAACTGGCGAATTTCAAGGGTTTTTCGGTTTTACTTGGAACCATAACGTCCCTTTGACAACGTTTTTTCATTGAATATATATATATATTTATATATATATATATATATATATGTATATATATATATATATATATATATATTAGAATCAGTAAAAGATGATTGTTCCCACTACATACAATATCAGTGCTGAGCAAAAGAAGGAAGGCTGCTTTTTCATTTTGTCACAGTTAGAAAACAAGTGAATTAGAGGCAAACTCAGAAAGGCGAGGTTGGACGAGCCAAGAAGCCAAGGCCATATCAGACTGGGGTGAGCTAACATTGGATACAAAATCATGTGAAAGTACAAGCTCCTGTTCATAAGGCATGGACGGAAACAAGAAGACGTCAGAGGTCTATTCGAAAATAGCATTTAAATACACTGAAAGCTCAATTCTGTGGTCTTTAGTCACGTGGGGAGAAGAAGTTGGACGAGCATGTTAGTCACACCTAAGCACGAGGGAAGAGTGTGCCTTCACTCCCCTGAATTCTTCAGTAGCAAGGAACATTTCCAAGGACGAGGTCAAAGCCCTAATAGACGACAGACCACTGAGATGGTGATGGATGGCCACGCTAATTGGTGGGAAGCACAGTTAAGATGAGTCCTCCAGCACCTGGACGCTCAGCCTGCGTGCTGCTAACATAGGTTGGGAAGGTACTGACAGAGGTTACAAAGTAACCAATGTTAGAGGACTTCATGATCAAGGGTCCTAGGATTGTGTAGCCAATTAAACATTGTATATTTTGAGGCATTCCTAGTGACATATTTTCGGGAAGGGCTTAGTTGCCCCACCTGATGTTAAGAAGCCTATCACTTTATTTCACTGCCCAAACGAGTATGGATCATATACCTAGATGATTTGTTTAGACCCTATCACATTCACCCGTAGGTTTTTAAGTTTTGACACGTAGGATGACGTTAGTGATATGCAGGTTCACGTCATCAATGATGAATATTTACCATGAAAATGTGATTTTTGAATGAAATGCTTTGAGATTGTGATGAGAGACGTCTGCTGATGTCTGTTGTACTCCCTGTTTTAGATAATTGATATTAAAACAGTTATCCTTTTTCCAACTACCTGAGTCGTTTTGATTATTGATGTTTGAATACATTCTGCATCCCCATCTATCTCAAGTGTATTGCTATCTCATCTTAAAGGGCTGGGATATCCAGTTCAGGTATGATATAATACTAGGGGACTGGATGAAAGTAAGAATGGTGCAAGGACCAACAGACTTGATTCAGTGAACGTAGGCAAGTGCAAAGAGCACAAGAACACTATATAAAAAATATAGGCTATAGCAAGAGGCGAGAAATGTGTGTCAACATCAGAGCCCAGGAGTGACACAGGTGCTGGTGTGACTGAGCAACAAAATGGTAGTGAGGAGGTAGGGGAAAAAGAGGGAAGATCTAAGAAGGTAGATGAGAGTGAGGAAGAGTAGGGCCTAGTGAGTCAGATTAGAAAGGTTTTGGTGGGGAAGATGAGGACCAGATGGTGGGAGGAGGGACTTGAGGGGGTCAAGGAGTTTACAATCAGCATACCATAGCAGTAAGGGAGTAGGAACCCAGAGAACGTGTTGCCGTCCCTAGGAATCCCGCTCTGTTTCTTCTGGCTAGCCACATCTAACAATCCGTCAGGCTACAACACCTCGTCCCTGAGTTAATCAAAACTTCCAGGAAATCAGAAATACGAAACTAGAGCAATCAAGAGACAAGACTTTGGGAATCCTGTGAGACCATAGGACCAGGTGAAGGAGAGGAGGAAGTAACCTCCTGGGAACTCAAAAGACTTGGACTTAAACGTCAGATGCCAGAGTCCCTGGCAATCCAAAACTGGCAGAAGAGACGTTTACTCAGAGAAGACCAACCTGACATGTATGAATACTATTTCTTCTGGGAGTTTCCCATTTCATTTGGTTGTCCCATACTTGTACATAACAACCTCGCCCAATAAAGACACTGAAGTGAAAACAGATAGTCTTGGTGACCTTCTTGATCACCTAAGTCTGATGCGGCAGTGGGTCGAATTCTCAAATTTTTGCACATCTCATTACTTTCGCCCAAAATGAATTCCTGTGCAAAAAGCGCTTTTGACTGAGTGCATCATATGTGCACACAATCAAATTCCCCTTTTATCTCCTCTACGAATTTGCACAAATGAGGGGGCGTGTCTGGGCACTTCAATGCATACCCTGAATTTACAAACAGGATGCACCTTGAAATGTGCTAACAAAAAACACATTCCCATGAAGGGTGTGGATTTTGCCTCTTTTGCACTGGAGCGGCCTATCCAGCCCCCAAGAAATGAGCAGGTCACCTTTGTGAATAAGGTGACCTGCACATGTCTTAAAGTGGCACAAACAATAGAAGTTCATCGTCTGCACTTTTTTATTTGCACCACTTTGAGAATGTGCCCAAGATCCAATGGAAATTCTCATGTGGACTGCACAACCGGAGAGCAAGCACACAGAATGGCAAGGACGCTGCAGCGACTGGAACTCGGGAGGCGGGACAGCAGCAGCAACCATGAACAGAGCTGAAGAATGTGCAAGAGAACTAGATCAATTGCACTATGATGCTTCTTGTTTCTGCATTGTTATCATCAAATCGAGGGACATAATGTACATTTATACTGAGGTTCAGTAGATTTTCAAGTTTCCCCTGCAGACTTTACCTTCTTTTTTCCTTTGCAGAAATATGAAACATATTTCTATAAATTGCCATATATTTGTCTGCTGAATTGGAATTCCTCTACTCATAAATAGACAAGCGGCTGCATTATATGGAGCGAGAATAACATAACAACGTGGAGCGTTTAGTAAAAAAAAAAGGAGCAGAGGTGGTTTAAAACTCTTTTTTTTTGCACTCCCTTTGAGAACCCGGGGCGGTGTTAGGCTTTGGATTTCATCCAGCCTTACAAAGAACAGGAAGGCTCTTGTGGGTTTTCTGGCTTCCCCAGCTGCACCTGATTTCCTGTGGATGAAACATCTTAAGTTTGAGAGAAAGATTAAACTCTAACCCAAAAAAGCCTAGCGGACTACCCTTCGCAGCTTTTCAAAATGTGAATTTTGATTTAGGTTTTCAAGACACTGCGTAGAAAAGCTGGGGAAATGCCCTAACTTTGTCCTATTTTGAACAAAGATGAACTGTGGGCAGTCGTGGGTGTGAGGGGCCGGGGGCAGATGCATTCTTTTATACTATGCCCATTAAGTTCCGTCTAGATGCCCTTCAGTTGCCCTCATTCAAGGCAAAATTGGAGTCAAGGCAATTCAGATAAATGTGCTTGTTATGTTTCTACGAAAGAAGAATTGCTTATTGTTATTTTTTTATTTGTCCCCTACATAAGTGTTTGAGAAGGAAATTGATACTTTTGCAGGATGTTTGTTGGGCGATCAATGAAAAACGCGAATGTTGTATTCAATTCAACCGCGAATGAAGTGTCATCTTTGCGATGGTTCACGTCTAGGCGAAGCTTGGCATCTCCGATAAGGAGTCAAGTTTAGAGCGCTGAAGGTTTAGAACTATGTATCAAGGGTGTGCCTTTTGCACTGTGCATTTTGGAAAGTCTAACGACTGCTCTGCCATTTTATGTGAAGACGTGTTTTGTTTTACCATGCATATAGGTTTCATGTAATTCTGCTGTAGATATGTATTTCACGTATATTTTGCTTGCACTTTGTGATGTGATTAGCAAATACATCTTTCTCTGACTTGACTTCAGAGACAAAACATTATTTTCGTTACCAATCATCTTTTAAATAGGGCGCTGCCCCAGTATGCCATGGTGTGTTCATAACATGCCAGGAATTCAATGAGCGGAACAAACAAAGGCTATGATCACTGCTTTCATATACCAATGTAGCAACACTGACAAGTTACTGGCTTTTTATGCCAGCATTATTCTTATGCGCCCGTTTCACGATATACTAACTGTAGACGAAAATTGCCAGGTCCGGAGATAATATGGCAAGTGTGACAGCCTGTTTGCTGGCACTTCCATCTTATGGCTGTTCAACTCTCTGATGGTTAGTTGCATTAAATGCCTGATTCACATGTCGTTTTCCAGTGGGATTGCACCATTATAGAACGCTTCTCTGAATCAGGCCCTAAGTGTCAGTTGTTTGATTCTGTCCTGCCAGCCTTTTGGAGGTTAACTACTGGTCCCAATCGGGAACCTCTCCCTGCAATGTGCAGTTTTCCAAAGCTATTTTGAAAGACAATTTAGGAAAAGCGTGGAATGCCTATGACGAATTCATGCACATCAAAGAAAGGCAGTGTTCTGTGAAAATCAAGACAGGTGGCAGCCTAGATTCTGCGTGTTTGGTTTCCGTTATTTTACACAGTCAAAAGTACAACGTGGCTGTAGAACCTCCTGAGTGGGCACCTTACTAGTGAACAGGTTATTTGGCAGTGATTGCTCCAAGTAGAGGTACTCCCAGACCTTGGATCTTTTATTGAATCTTTAGGAAATTGGGGTTTCACGCTAAGTAACCCAGTTCATTCCAGATGTGGACGGCTTGCTCACTGTGCTCATAGAGGCACAGCTTCACCTCACCAAGGAGGCCAGATTAGGCCGAAACACGTGTCTGCTGTTGCTGTTGGTATTCTAGTTCAGAGGAGAATTGCCTAGCATTTCAGTGTTGGACTGCCCAAGTGGGTGCGACCAGACTGATATGCAAATGAGTAATTATTTCTCCTTTGTGAAAGGTACACTGAGCTAAATCATGGTTGTAGACCCTCCTAAGTGGGCACCTGCCCATAGACCAGGTTATTTGGTTGTGTTTGTTCTCGTTAGAGGGGCTGCCAGACCTTTTTGTGCACAACTACAACATAATTCATTTTTTTATAATTGTTGCCACTCAAGGTGCATGTGGCCTCACAGCCCTATAAATATCCTTCTCCAAATGGCTAATAACACTGCTACTCGTCATGCCTCTCTTCCAGCAACACCTATTGAGTCCGTTTTTTAGTTTTGCCTTCCTCCTTGATACATGTATGACTTCATGTAAGCATGCTTTCATTCCTCCCAATCTTAAAAAGCAATCTTTGGACCCATATTTTAACTACAACTATAGCCCTATCTTTTTTTTTAATTTCTCTCTTCTCTGACACTTCTGGAATGCACAGACTATCCTCAGTTTTCACGCTATCAGAATGCTTACACTTTCCTCTCTTCCTTTCAGTCTGGTTTGCTTTTGGCTAACTCAGATGAGATGGGGTTGTGCATGTTACTAATTACCCTACTTCTGCTCGGCACAATACACCGTCATCTCTTCTAATTCTGCTCGATTTGTCTGCAGTTTGATACATTGAATAATTCAATCCTTCGTTCATCCCTTTCCTCTCTTGTTATCTCGAGTTCTGCTCTGTCTTGGCAGACCTCGCACCTTTCTGCCTCATGGACAGGTGACTCTTCTTCCACACTACCACAATACTAAGGTTTCCTATAGACCTTAGTGTTGGGTCCTCTACTATTCTCATTTCTTATTTCCCTTTCTTCTACCACTTCCTCTCACGTTCTAATATGTCCATTCTCAAACCTTCTATTCTTTTTCCTCATGTTATTATCAGTGTATGCCAATTTCGAGCTGAGATTCTGTTGCCAGTCAATTAATGGTGACCCACTCACTTAATCTCAATAAATCTAAAACAGAAATATCGGTGTTCCCTTCTCCTTCTCCCTATCCCGGTCTTCCACCTTTGTGCATTTTGTTTCCCCCTACTTCAGTTACCCCTCTGACTTTCTCCTCGGAATCTTAGTGTTAATTTCAATCCTTCCCTATCTTTTTTCTCTCATATTTCTCCTGTGGATAGTACATGTAGGTTTCAACGCTACAATATTCAATTCATTTGTTTGTTCTTACATTTCAGGTTGTCAAGAGATGTATTCTGAATTTAGTATTTTCCTCTCTTGACTATTGTTATTCCATTCTTCTTGGTCTGCTCATCTTTCCCCTTGACAACATATGTTTCATTCCATTATTGATCTCCCTTTTGTCTGCCTTTATGCTACCATAGTTCTCCTTCTTTGGCTTCTCTTCACTGGCTTTCGTTCCCTTCTTGTATTTGCCTTTACTATCCTTGCATGGCATGTCTATGGACTGGCTCCCGCTTATTTATCTTCTCTTCTTCTCTCTATATGTCGTTTTCTCTCTTGACTGCTCTTCTCATCATTTCTTGGCTCCTCCTTGTCACCATATGTGACCAATCACATTTTAACTATTTTGTACTTCTTTATTCTGAAAGCTACATGCTCTCTCGCTCCTTACACTCAGCTTGCTGGCTTCTTTCCACTCTCTTCTTAAGACCCACTTACTTTCTTGTTCTCTTTTGTAACTGCTATCGTCTATGCTTTTTGTTAATTGTATTTATCTTTTTAGTTTTTGTTTCTGAGTGTTTAATTATGTACAACAGTTTATTCAAAGTGGTAGGCACTTAATAAAGCTATATTATGATCCCAGTAAACAGCACTTAATTATTTGGAAGAATGAAAGGTTGAGGTTGAGTTGTGTGATATACACTGCCCCCCTGTAATGGGCCCGTTTCGCTCTGAGCTCTCACATACACCAAACATTATTGGCATTAACAAAAATAGAAAAATAAGCTTGACATTGCTGTGCTAGCCCTTATTATGGAGGCTGGGAGGAAAAAAAGCACAAATAGACAACATTTATATATAGTAATTAGGAGGAATGCTTCAAAAAGCGCTCAGATGAAAGATATGTTTAATAACTAATTTCAAAGTGGTTGCTACACACTCCTGCAGTATATACAGCTCATATTCTTATTGCTCAACTCAGTAGGAACCATTTTAGCCCGCCCAAAAATGACGAGCCTTTAACCCATGTGTTCAACACAGATTCCAGCTGCATATGCATCAACCACTCGAGGTATTTTACCAATTTCAGTTTTCATTCAATCTATAACATGCTTAAATACTGCTGGGGCTTTTTTGAGAAAGTGAACTCCCTACTTTTTTGTGGACCTGACCATAGCCAATTGATCACCCAAATAACACCAACCATTATTACTCACTACTTCCCCTTCGCACAGAGGTTAGCTTTTGAATGAATTGTACCAGTCCTGAAGTTGGCTGAAGAGGCTGGGATGTCACCTTGCCAGAACTGCTACTCTCTTTCTTTCGTGAGGCTGCGGCAATAATATAGGGCAGCATTGCCACTGTAAGACACTTAACATTGGCTGTGCCCAGAATATATGTGCACACTATCACATAGGCACGTTTCACAATATATTTGTTGCCACTCTAAGAACACACTCATTCTGACTGTGCACAATGTTTGCCAGTGTTTCCACTGTAAGAACATATTCATGCTTGGTGTACCAAATATATGCAATTATTTCAAGAGTAAAAATCCATTTTGAAAAAGAACAAGACCCGCGCTGAATGGAAACCTCACACACAGAGACGTGCACTCGCTCAGGTACATTCATTCAAACCAAACACACTCACACACACACATTCACATACACAATACATGCTTGCACAGTTGCAGAGACTCACTCTCTCTTTCAATTACACATGCACACATTATTCAAACATTCTCCAACACAAACACTCCTACACTAACACACACATATACATGTTTAAAACGTATTTATCCTGGCTATGACCACAGTAGCGATGTTGTACTCCTTGCCCTCCTCTCCTTTTTTAGCAGTTTCCACGGAAGTCCTGAAATAGAGGGCAGCAGCATCCAGCAGAGTTAGGGATCAAGAGCCTCCCTTGAACGTTCAGGGCGCAATTCATAGAATGTGGTGCAGAAAAGGCACAAGTTCTGCATGCCGAGAAGGAGTGTGCACCAGCCGTGGCTCAGAGAAATGATTGTGCGGCACGTTTATTCATGGATTTCCTGAGGCATCAGTAGCTGTGGCGGAAGGAACAGCAAGCTGCGCCAGTAATGCCCCCAACAGACCCCCACATGCAGGAAAAAGCAAGTGAAATGCCTAACACGACGCAAGCCTCTGCACCATGCCTGGGCCAGCATACAGCCCCCCTAGCGAATTCGCGTGAAAACACCTTGTGATCCCCAGCCGCACCCCAGCTTAATTACATGAACACACCTTGCGAACCCCGGCCGCACCACAGTGTAATCTTGCGAAAACACCATGCGATCCCCAGCCGCATGCCAGCGTAAATGCCTGAAAACACCTTGCAAACCCCGGCCGCACTGCAGCGTAATTGCGCAAAAACACCCCGCGATCCCCAGCCGGAAACCAGCATAATCGCACAAAAACACCACGCGATCCCCACCTGCTACCCAGCATAAACGTTTGCAAACACCTCGTAATCCCTGGCCGCACACCAGTGTAATCACGCGAAAACACCCCTCACCATGGGACAACCTAGCCCACATCAACCGTGATGCCACCATGCAGCAATCCCTTTCACATGGGACAGCACAGCCCCCAACACCCGTGACCCCACCCTGAAGGCAGCCCCCTCACCATGGGAAAACCCAGCCCCCATCACCCATGACTCCACCCTGCAGGCAGCTCCCTCAACATGGGACAATCCAGCACCCATCACCCGAGACTCCACCCTGCAGGCAGCCCCCTCACCATGGGACAACCCAGCCACCATCACCCGTGACCCCACCCTGCAGGCAGCCCAGTCCACATGGAACAACCAAGCCCCCATTGCCCATGACCCCACCCTGCAGGCAGCCCCCTCCACATGGTACACCCCCACCACAGCCCCCATCACCCGTGACTCCACCCTACAGGCAGCCCCCTCCAAATGGACAACCCATCACCCATGACCCCACCCTGCAGGCAGCCCCCTCAACATGGGACAACCCAGCCCCCATTACCCGTGACCCCGCTCTGCAGACAGCCCCCTCAACATGGGACAACCCAGCCCCCACCACCCGTGACCCCACCGTGCAGGCAGCCCCCTCACCATGGGACAACGCAGCCCCCATTACCAAGGACCCCACCCTACAGGCATCCCCCTCAACATGGTGCAACCCAGCTCCCATCACCCGTGATCAATACCCTGCAGGCATCCCCCTCACAATGGGACAACCCAGCCCCATCACCCATGACCCAACCCGGCAGGCAGCCCACACAACATGGGACAAAACAGCCCCCATCACCTGTTACCCCACACTGCAGGCAGTCCCCTCCACATAGGACACCCCACCCCAGTCCCCATCACCGGTGACCCCACCCTGCAGGCAGCCCCCTCCACATGGGACAACCCAGCCCCCATCACCTGTGACCCCACCCTGCAGGCAGCCCCCTCACCATGGGTCAACCCAGCCCCCATCACCAGTGACCCCACCCTGCAGGCATCCCCCTCACCATGGTACAACCCAGCCCCCATAACCCATGACCCCACCCTGCAGGCAGCCCCCTCCACATGGACAACCCAGCCCCCATCACCCGTGACCCAACCCTGCAGGCAGCACCCTCCACATGGGACACTCACACCCCAGCCCCCATTACCAAAGAACCCACCCTGCAGGCAGCCCCCTCCACATAGGACAACCCAGCCCCCATCACCCGTGAACCCACCCTGCAGGCAGCCCCCTCCTAATGGGGCACTCCCACCCCAGCCCTAATCACCTGTGACCCCACCCTGCAGGCAGCCCCCTCACCATGTGACAGCACAGCCCCCATCACCTGTACCCCACCCTGCAGGCAGTCCCCTCCACATGGGACAACCCAGCCCCCATTACCCGTGACCCCACCCTGCAGGCAGCCCCTCACCATGGGGCAACCCAGTCTCCATCACCCATGACTCCAGTGTGCAGGCAGCTCCCACAACATGGGCAACCCAGCACCCATCACCTGAGACCCCACCCTGCAGGCAGCCCCCTCACCATGGGACAACCCAGCCCCATCACATGTGGCCCCACCCTGCAGGAAGCCCCCCACCATGGGACAACCCAGCCCCCATCACCCATGACCCCACCCTGCATGCAGTCCCCTCACCATGGGACAACACAGCCCCCATCACCCGTGGTCCCACCATGCAGGCAGCCCCCTCCACATGGAACAATCCAGCCCCCATCACCAGTGACCGCACCCTGCAGGCAGCCCCGTCACCAAGGGACAACCCAACCCCCTTAACCCGTGACCCCACCCTGCAGGCAGCCCCCTCACCATGGGACAACGGAGCCCCCATCACCCATGTCCCCACACTCCATGCAGCCCCATCCACATGCAACACCCCCACCCCAGAGCCCATCACCTGTGACCCCACCCTACAGGCAGCCCCCTCACCATGGGATAATCCAGCACTCAACACCCGTGACCCCACCCTACAGGCAGCCCCCTCACCATGGGATAACCCAGCCCCCATCACCCATGACCCCACCCTGCAGGCCGCCCCTCACCAAGGGACAACCCAGCCCCCATCACCCATGATGTCACCCTGCAGGCAGCCCCCTCACCATGGGACAACCCAGACCCCATCACCTGTGACTCCACCCTGCAGGCAGCCCCCTCCACATGGGACAACCCATCCGCCATCACCCGTGACCCACCCTGCAGGCAGCCCCCCTCACCATGGGACAACCCAGCCCCATCACTTGTGATCCCACCCTGCAGGCATCCCCCTCACCATGGTACAACCCAGCCCCCATAACCCTTGACCCCACCCTGCAGGCAGCCCCCTCCACATGGGACAACCCAGCCCCCATCACCCATGATGTCACCCTGCAGGCAGCCCCCTCACCATGGGACAACCCAGACCCCATCACCTGTGACTCCACCCTGCAGGCAGCCCCCTCCACATGGGACAACCCATCCGCCATCACCCGTGAGCCACCCTGCAGGCAGCCCCCCTCACCATGGGACAACCCAGCCCCATCACCTGTGATCCCACCCTGCAGGCATCCCCCTCACCATGGTACAACCCAGCCCCCATAACCCTTGACCCCACCCTGCAGGCAGCCCCCTCCACATGGGACAACCCAGCCCCCATCACCCCACCCTGCAAGTAGTCCCCTCCACATGGGACACCCCCACCCCATCACCCGTGACCCCAGCCTGCAGGCGGCCCCCTCCACATGGGACAACCCAGCCCCCATCACCCGTGACCCAACCCTGCAGGCAGCCTCCTCCACACGGGACAACCCAGCCCCCATCACCCCACCCCACCCTCCCAGTCTCCATCAGCCAGGTGGCGTGGGCAGGAGCCCCCACCCTCCACAGCCCAGGATCAGCTCATCAGAGCTGCCGCACCGTGCCACGAGGCACGAAGAGGATCGCAGTCCAGTCAGGCCCCCACGAGCCCCCGCCAGCACAACCCTCCCAGAGGAACTCTTCACCACCCCATCGGCCACCCCTCACCCAGAAGTGGCCCGGGTCGCGCTCCAGCAACGCGCCGATTTCGAAAAAAAAGAAAACAAAATGTCGGGCGCGATGCGGCGCCAGAGCGAGGCTCGGCATCCTGGTTGCTAAGCAACCGTGCTTCATAGCACACAACATCCGCCGGCAGGCAGAAGAGCCGGCCACATTCAAAGGCCATTCTAAGGCCCTGTTTGCCCCTCTGCATACAGTCTCCATCAGCCAGGTGGCGTGGGCAGGAGCCCCCACCCTCCACAGCCCAGGATCAGCTCATCAGAGCTGCCGCACCGTGCCACGAGGCACGAAGAGGATCGCAGTCCAGTCAGGCCCCCACAAGCCCCCGCCAGCACCTTTGTGCTGCCCACCCCTCCCAGAGGAACTCTTCACCACCCCATCGGCCACCCCTCACCCAGAAGCGGCCCGGGTCGCGCTCCAGCAACGCGCCGATTTCGAAAAAAAAGAAAACAAAATGTCCGGCGCGATGCGGCGCCAGACCGAGGCTCGGCATCCTGGTTGCTAAGCAACCGTGCTTCATAGCACACAACATCCGCCGGCAGGCGGAAGAGCCGGCCACATTCAAAGGCCATTCTAAGGCCCTGTTTGCCCCTCTGCATACAGTCTCCATCAGCCAGGTGGCGTGGGCAGGAGCCCCCACCCTCCACAGCCCAGGATCAGCTCATCAGAGCTGCCGCACCGTGCCACGAGGCACGAAGAGGATCGCAGTCCAGTCAGGCCCCCATGAGCCCCCGCCAGCACCTTTGTGCTGCCCACCCCTCCCAGAGGAACTCTTCACCACCCCATCGGCCACCCCTCACCCAGAAGCGGCCCGGGTCGCGCTCCAGCAACGCGCCGATTTCGAAAAAAAAGAAAACAAAATGTCGGGCGCGATGCGGCGCCAGAGCGAGGCTCGGCATCCTGGTTGCTAAGCAACCGTGCTTCATAGCACACAACATCCGCGGGCAGGCGGAAGAGCCGGCCACATTCAAAGGCCATTCTAAGGCCCTGTTTGCCCCTCTGCATACAGTCTCCATCAGCCAGGTGGCGTGGGCAGGAGCCCCCACCCTCCACAGCCCAGGATCAGCTCATCAGAGCTGCCGCACCGTGCCACGAGGCATGAAGAGGATCGCAGTCCAGTCAGGCCCCCACGAGCCCTCACCAGCACCTTTGTGCTGCCCACCCCTCCCAGAGGAACTCTTCACTACCCCATCGGCCACCCCTCACCCAGAAGCGGCCCGGGTCGCGCTCCAGCAACGCGCCGATTTCGAAAAAAAAGAAAACAAAATGTCGGGCGCGATGCGGCGCCAGAGCGAGGCTCGGCATCCTGGTTGCTAAGCAACCGTGCTTCATAGCACACAACATCCGCCGGCAGGCGGAAGAGCCGGCCACATTCAAAGGCCATTCTAAGGCCCTGTTTGCCCCTCTGTATACAGTCTCCATCAGCCAGGTGGCGTGGGCAGGAGCCCCCACCCTCCACAGCCCAGGATCAGCTCATCAGAGCTGCCGCACCGTGCCACGAGGCACGAAGAGGATCGCAGTCCAGTCAGGCCCCCACGAGCCCCCGCCAGCACCTTTGTGCTGCCCACCCCTCCCAGAGGAACTCTTCACCACCCCATCGGCCACCCCTCACCCAGAAGCGGCCCGGGTCGCGCTCCAGCAACGCGCCGATTTCGAAAAAAAAGAAAACAAAATGTCGGGCGCGATGCGGCGCCAGAGCGAGGCTCGGCATGCTGGTTGCTAAGCAACCGTGCTTCATAGCACACAACATCCGCCGGCAGGCGGAAGTGCCGGCCACATTCAAAGGCCATTCTAAGGCCCTGTTTGCCCCTGTTCGCCGCTTACGGCGCGTGGCGAGTTCCCATATTATACATTTATGACCCTCTGATGCCCCAGGACAATACATGGGCTTACACCGTAGAACGCAGCGGTTGAGCAGGAGCTCATGACATCGCAGAAGTAGCGGACTTGGCTAGGAAACCTTCCGGGATCAGATACCTGGTAAGCGCTGCCACATTGCGCTATTCTTTATCTTTGTTTGTGCTGGTCATCCAGCCTCAAATCTGCCTCACTATGGTATAAATGCACTCAAGTGCTCCGAGTTGCCCTATAAAGGCCCTAGGCAACGTGCACATGCATGCGCCTTGTATTCTCTTGTGACATTCAAGGCCCGTCAGCCACTGTCTCACTCTCATGCTTATGGCCTTACCCCGCACCCACCTTGCCACCCTCTTGCCCTCCACTTCCAGCCTCGCACTCAAATACTTTGATGTACTCCCGCCAACATACAACCCCATTGCATATGAGTTGTGTGGTGCCCCATGATCGCCCCCAGACCACACTTGAACGGTGTTGTGCCCTATGGTCGCCTCCAGACCACATTTGAACTGTGTTGTGCCTTATGGTCGCCCCCAGACCACTCTTGAACTGTGTTGTGCCCTATGGTCGCCTCCAGACCACATTTGAACTGTGTTGTGCCCTATGGTCGCCCCCAGACCACACTTGATCTGCGTTGTGCCTTATGGTCGCCCCCAGACAACTCTTCAACGGTGTTGTGCCCTATGGTCGCCTCCAGACCACATTTGAACTGTGTTGTGCCTTATGGTCGCCCCCAGACCACTCTTGAACTGTGTTGTGCCCTATGGTCGCCTCCAGACCACATTTGAACTGTGTTGTGCCCTATGGTCGCCCCCAGACCACACTTGATCTGCGTTGTGCCTTATGGTCGCCCCCAGACCACTCTTGAACTGTGTTGTGCCCTATGGTCGCCTCCAGACCACATTTGAACGGTGTTGTGCCTTATGGTCGCCCCCAGACCACTCTTGAACTGTGTTGTGCCCTATGGTCGCCCCCAGACCACTCTTGAACTGTGTTGTGCCCTATGGTCGCCCCCAGACCACTCTTGAACTGTGTTGTGCCCTATGGTCGCCCCCAGACCACTCTTGAACTGTGTTGTGCCCTATGGTCGCCTCCAGACCACATTTGAACTGTGTTGTGCCCTATGGTCGCCCCCAGACCACACTTGAACTGCGTTGTGCCTTATGGTCACCTCCAGACCACATTTGAATGGTGTTGTGCCTTATGGTCGCCCCCAGACCACATTGAACTGTGTTGTGCCCTATGGTCGCCCCCAGACCACTCTTGAACTGTGTTGTGCCCTATGGTCGCCCCCAGACCGCATCTGACTTGTTGTGTGCCTACCGTATGTCACCAATGCCTCATACTCGCCAATTTCCCGCAAGTCGCCCCTGCCATAGCATGCTTTCCTACCTCTTCGCAATCATGTTCCCCTTTTGTGTCATGCAAAGTAACATACCCTGCAATGGCAATAGCTACATAGCCCATAAAAACGGTCTAGCCAGGCCGGCTTGCCCAAGACATTACCCCATTATATGCCCCACACCTTTCTTGCCTACCACTCCTGCCTTCCTCCCAGTCTCACAATCCGCCTCTCCGACCCATTACCACGCATACTCTTCTGATGTCCCGGCTACTAATCACCTAGATACCTCCAAGCGGAACCCTACCAATATAAGTACCTTAAGCCCCACCTCTGGTCCCAGTACCTCTACAACTGCTGACCTTACTGTCTCTAGAACCACCACCCTCACCCCTTTTGATCGGAACAAAAGACTCGGTGCCAGAACCCACCATAAGACCAGCATACCCCTAGTTAAGCGACCCTGCAAGACTATCAATTACACTGCAATACCTAGCAATTCCACCCTTTCTACTCCTAAAGGAGCTCTCCTAAATGTTAGATCACTAGTCGCCCATTCCATAGAAGTAGCCGACATCATTCTAACAAACAATTTGGACTTCCTTGCTGTTACTGAAACTTGGTTGCATGATGCTGCAGGACCATCTCTCACCCTAGCTATACCAGACAACTATACCATCCTCAGAGCAGATAGACCTAACGCACGAGGAGGCGGTGTAGCTATCATCTTCAAGTCCTCGCTTAATATTAGACTAGCCTCGTCTCCCCCACTTAAATCATGTGAACATCTCACATTCAAATTACAAACGTCCCCTAAGAACACCATTACGATGCACTTAATTTACAGACCCCCGGGCCCACCAGGCTCCTTTGAGGAAGACATCACCTCACTAGTTGCCGAAAGCTCCAAACTTTCAGCACAAATGATTATACTTGGAGACTTCAATCTTGGGTTTAATGACCCCCTCGACGTCCTAGCCACTGCCCTGGCCACAGCATTAGAGGAGCATGGCCTCCAACAATTCTGCTCCAAACCTACCCATTCGAAGGGCAGAATCCTCGATTGGATAACCGCCCTTAACTGCAACATTACCACGAAGGATCCCATACAGCTCTTATGGACTGACCATCATTTCCTCCCATTTGACATTAACACTAGCAGCCTAGTGCATAACAAGCCTGTTACCGCACCAGCCTGCCTAACTAGGAAAAAGAGTAACATCACAGCGGAAGCCTTAATACCCTTGGTAACCCCTATCCTGAACGCACTACCAGCCACAACCGACCTGAACCAATTGGTCAACGTCTACAATAATTCCATGGCCATAGCTGTTGACACTATTGCCCCACTAAAAATGCGCAAAGGGAAACCAAAAGCGCACCTGAATACATGGTACACCCCAGAACTTAAATCCCTCCGGCAACAAAAAAGTAAACTTGAAGCACTATGGAAATCAGCGCCCTCAGCAATTAACAGAACGAATCTCACTAATATCTCCACTTTCTACAAAAATTAGATTATACGCGCAAAGAAAGAATCGCTCAACTCCAGGATCTCGGAGGCAAGCTCCAGCTCAAAGGAGCTCTTTAAGATCCTAAAGGAACTAGAAAACCCCATTCCTCCCACGGATACTTGCACTAAAAATAAACAATGGTGCACAGGGATCCAGAATGCCCTTGTTAACAAAATTTCAGGGCTCCAGTCTAAAATTGACAATAAACAACAACAACTCACCTATGTTCCGACCTCCAGTCCCACCCCTCCCCCCCTACAGCCTCCAGCCCAGGATTCACCTTCAAAACGGTATCCATACCCGAAGTACAGAAAATCATAGCGTCATTGAAACCTTCGAACTGCAAGGGGGACAGCTGTCCCGCTCAGATTATAAAAGATGCTGCAAGGGATCTCTCCCCATTCATCACAAAATTAATAAACCTGTCTTTCTCTGATAACTCGGTCCCTAGTAATCTTAAACAATCCTGGGTCCTACCACTACTAAAAAAACTACCCTCGACCCAGATATACCCACAAATTACAGACCCATCACCACTGTCCCATTCCTACTAAAAATTCTTGATAGAGTGGCCTATCTACAAATCCAGGATTACCTTGAGACAAACCATCTACTAGGAATTCGCCAGTCCGGCTTTCGTCCACAACACGGGACAGAAACGGCCCTGGTCGATCTCAAGTGCCAGATAGACGACCTCAAAGACAAAGGTAAAGCTGGCATCCTTCTTCTTCTTGACCTATCCGCTGCCTTTGATCTGGTTGATCACAAAATCCTGTGCAACCATCTGTCATCGGCAGTACACTTCTCCCACTCCGCAATTTCATGGATCCAATCCTTCCTGGACAATAGGACCATGCGGGTCTTCTCACCCCTAGCAGCGGCCGACCCTATTCCTATTACTTGTGGTGTCCCACAAGGATCGTGTGTATCACCCACTTTGTATAACATTTTTACAAAGCCCCTATTCGACAAGCTGGACCATCTGGGTGTCACCTACACTAACTACGCAGACGACACCCAGATACTCCTCACCTTAACCGGCAACTATAATTCGGACGCCATTTGGATCAATGAAGTCTTCTCCATCATTCAGGCATGGATGGCCACACATGGCCTCTGCCTGAATGATGACAAGACTGAACTGCTCCTTGTCGGCTCACCCAACACCATTCGGAAACTTAGTCCTAGCTACACTAGCCTTACCATTGACGGCAACACCATCACTATCGCCAAGAGTGTAAAAACCCTTGGTTTTTACCTCGACACGAACACTAACCTAGCCAAACAAATTAATATGACTGCCTCAGCCACGGCCTACACAGGCAAACTAATCAGGGCCTGTAGACCGCTGATCTCCCCTAACAACTGCCTCACCTTAGCCAGAGCACTTATACAATCTAAACTAGATTACTGCAATAGTCTCTACATAGGTGCCAACAAAACGGTAATCAATAAACTGCAAGTTATACAAAATAATGCACTCCGTGCCGCCCTGAATATTCCCAGAAGAGAACATATTTCGGCTACCAGAATCGCATGCAAATGGCTATCCATCCAAAAAAAATAGATCTAAAAACTATCTGCCTCACCTATAAAGCAATCAACGGCCTTCCCCCGCCCTATCTCACCAACAAATTCACACTAAGACAGAACACTAGAACCACTAGATCCTCTAATACACTACAATTGACTGTGCCCAAATTCTCCCTCAAAAGAGCTGGTGGTTCCAGCTTCCCAGTTCTGGCTTCACAACTTTGGAACACCATTCCACTGGATATCAAATCTACACCCACCTTCCAACCTTTCAGAACTAAGGTCATCACCTGGTTACTCAACAATTAACCTACCATGATTGAATGCATACCTCCTGCTTGATTGTATTTTGCACCATGCCAGCATATTACTGTCTATGCACGAATTGCTATATTACTGTCTATGCACGAATTGCTATCCTGTCTTGTATACCTTTGCTTCATCACTGTATAATTGTACCCTACCTTGCCTGTAACTCGAAGATTAAGCGCCCATATACCTTTGGGTCAGGTGCGCTATACAAATTAATAAACAAACAAACAAAACAAACCCTGCAAGCAGTCCCCTCCACATGGGACACCCCCACCCAAGCCCCCATCACCCGTGACCCCACCCTGCAGGCAGCCCCCTCCACATGGGACAACCCAGCCCCCATTACCTGTGACCCCACCCTGCAGGCAGCCCCCTCCAAATGGGGCACCCCCACCCCAGCCCCATCACCTGTGACCTCACCCTGCAGGCAGCCCCATCACCATGGGACAACCCAGACCCCATCAACCATGAACCCACCCTGCAAGCATCCCCCTCACCATGGGACACTCAGCCCCCATCACCCGTGACCCCAACCTGCAGGCAGCCCCCTCCACATGGGACAACCCAGCCCCATCACCCATGACCCCACCCTACAGGCTGCCCCTCCACATGGAATAACCCAGCCCCCATCACCCGTGACCCCACCCTGCAGACAGTCCCCTCACCATGGGACAACCCAGCCCCATCACCCATGACCCCACCCTACAGGCAGCCCCCTCCACATGGGACAACCAATCCCCCATCACCCATGACCCCACCCTGCAGGCAGCCCCCTCCACATGGGACATTACCTGCATGATGAAGGCTGACATAGTGACACATCAGGACTCCATTGAATGTGTGTTGTTCACCTTAACTGACTTGTAGTGACACCATCCATTAAATCCACTGGAACATGTATCCTGAAAGCAAAAATCAATGCATTTACCTGGCCCACATCCATGAGTGTGTCAGCTGGGCAAACAGATTAGCTGTCCACAACCATATCCCAACATACACATGAAACAAGTGAATGTAAAAGTGAGTGCCTGCTGGACATGTGACAATGGGCCTCATTAATACCCAGGCGGTAAGTTACCGCCTGGGTCGTACCTTTACCACCATGGCGTAAACTACGTTTACGCCATGGTGGTTGGCGGACTTACCGCCCCATTCCGAGGTTGGCGGGGCGGTAAGTCCCCAATCCCCATTTACCCTTCCCCATTCCCATTTTTGCCCCATAGGGCATAATGGGAGTGGGGAAGGCGTTAATTACGCCACTGTAAATTACGGTGGCGTAATTAACAACAAGGTCCCTTAGCGCCATGGATTTTAACACCTGCTAAAAGCAGGTGTTAAATCCTCCATGGCGCTAAGGGACCTCGGAATCAGGCGGTAAGGGTCGGCGCTGTTTACGCCGCCGTAAACCCCTTACCGCCTGGGTCGTAATGAGGCCCAATGTGATGGCATCAATACACAGGTAAAAATTGTTCACCAATGACAGAATCCCAAACGCTCTCAAAGTGTGCCACATGAACAAACACTGGCTGTGTTCCCCACAGCCTGAGCCTCATTGAGCTGGAGCTGCCATTCCTAGAAGAGAACCATTTTGGGGGGTTTTGTCAGAGGGCTATTACCTAACTTGGATGGTATTTAGACTTGTGGTAAAATGGCAGTAGCGTGGTAGCGCAGTGTGTTTAGAGTAATGCCCTATATGATGAGACAAGTCTTCCCCTACCTTATATTTGTGTTCTGTTTAGGGTTGTCTGTAAGTGCAGACTATCAGTCTTCGCAGTTACAGGGACAGAACAGCGCCAGCAGTTTTTCCCGTCACTTATTTACGAAACCAGACTACCGTCTTTGACGGATCTGCTCAGCTGTCAGCATACACAGCATACACAGCTGAGACATCGCACACATAGAATCTGTCTATCTATGAAGTCACAGTAAACAAATAACACAACCCAGATCCTGGGAATAATGTATCAAGACGGGCGGTAACTTGTAAAATGTTACTTCCCAAAAAAAATGGGTGAGGTTATTTGTCTTCCTGCATGCAGCAGTATCAGGACTCCCGGGCTCAGGCAACTCGAACACAAGGCCACAACCTCCCGCCGACCCGTCTTCCTCAAACCGATGCCTTAAAGAGAAACTTGCCCTCTCTGCACAGCTCGGCTCTGCCCTCCTTGCACAGCCCAGCTACACTCTTGGTCTCCTCTTTCTGCCAAATGATGACTGAATATCCACCCCCCTTGTAGCTAGATTCATACCATAGGCCTGTCAATCTTACTCACCCTGCCCCTTCTCTCCTGACGTCTCCTGTCACCTCAGCTGATCCTTCTAGAATCATGGTATTTCTCTCTCCAAACACCCCAGCTCCTGAGCATATTATATCAATTTGCTTCCTGCAAAGCACAAAATAGTGCCTTCTGAATGAAAAAGACAGCTGCACACAACGTTGTAATCGATAGAACTCCTCTAGTATGGAACTTCAAGGAAGACGTCATCTCTATGGCATTTCAGGCTCCTTATCTTCACCCCCATTTTTTGGTCCGGGGGCTTTCTCAGGGCCTCCGCTCCCACAGCATCCTTCGTTGATCCAGCGCTCCAAGGAGCCAGCCCTGCCGGGGCAAGGAATTAGTCATCTAGAGTAAAAGAAACAAAACAGATTAAGTACCTAGCATAAAACAATGTTCTATCCCTCTTCTGCTGCAAGGTCTGAAAATAAAAATTGAACGGTCGATACAGTGGCTCCACGGATACTGGTCTGTCATACTGGAACACCTGAAAACAAGTTCAGAATGACACAAAACAAAACAACATCCCTCATCATGCAGCCAAAAATAATTCCAAAATACCCCCCATAATATTTTCATCTCAAAAACCCCTTACAATTCCCCATTATATCCTCTGAAAAGCTAATGTGTTTACCTTGATTTCTCTGTTAACTTTATTTTTACTGCATTTATTATTTTCATTCAGCCAGTCTCAACTTGCTCAAGCCTTCTCACCTCATATTTCGGGTGGCAGGGCTTAATCTGATTTACATGGACAAATGACTCCACTGATACTTCACCTTCCTTTTTGACAATTTTATACACCACAGGGGAGACCTTTTCTATGATTTAAAATGGGCCTTGCCAAGCTGCCAGAAATTTAAAGTTTTTATATTTCTCCCAAAGTGATACTTGTAAACCTGATCACCTACCTTGTATTCTCTTACAGATGTCTTCCTATCATAAAATATGTTTGCACTATCATCAGCCCTCTCCAGATTTCGCTGCACAAACGCAAATGCATGCTCTAAATGCTTCCTCAATTCTTCCACATATTTGTGAATGGTCGAGGCATTCACAAGTGTTTGCTCATGCGCCCTGTCCAATAAACGTGTGGCAACACAATTTCTCTCCCTGTCAGTATCTCATGAGGAGGACTGATATGTGTTGCTTTAGTGGGAATTGATCTAATGGCCATCAATACAAAAAGCAGCCGAAAATCCTAACTAGTGCCTGCCTCAGCTACAATATATTTTAGTATGTCTACTATAGATATATTGTTTCTTTCAACCCCACCTGAAGAAGATGGTCGATACGAGATCGACAACTTCCTTTTTTCGCCCAATTTCTGCCAAACTTTACACATCAATGCGCTAGTGAAATGACTTCCCCTTACTAATTCTATTCTTTGGGGTAACCCACATCTTGAAAACATGATTTATCGGTAACGTGGCTGCTGTTTGCACACTGCAATCTGGGGCGGGAATACATTCCACCCACTTGGACATTAGACAAACCACAGTTAATAAATATTTATTTACCCAGGCTGATCTTTTTACAAGCCCAACATAGTCGATTTGCAAATCGGACCATGGAAGGGTCAAACCCCTTTTCATTATTGGAGCTATATGCATAGGTGAAGCTGGCTGAAATTGTGCACATACCAGATGTGCTCTGGTGTATAGTTCAACATCTTGGGAGATATGTGGCCAATCAGCATATTCTTTTAAAATGTCCAAAGATTTTTGTGAACCCCTGTGTCCTGCAGTTATTCAGTCATGTGCATGATGTAGCATCAGTCCCCGAAATGACAGAGGCACCACCCATTGGATTTTTTAACAATACCCTCAACTCTTCTTTCCCTTTGCAATCATTTTCAGACAGAGGATTTTGTTCCACATCTACCAAATGGTTATAAAATAGGCCTAAACGTCTTCTTTTTGCAGACACATTTAAATATTTTGGTATCTTGACTTCCATTTCAACATGCTTGCTTTTCCATCTTATTTTCATTTAAATCAAATAATATGCAATTCTCCTGATGACAGCAAACTGTCTCACTTGATGCAGAAGGATACACAGACTGAATTTTAAATATTCCTTTAGGTTGGGAGTCAAAAGACTCTGACAACTACCCTGCGTGTTCACATATCTTTAAGGGATTTTCCCAATCACTGCATTACTAAAATCTGCAGTATAATATGATTTTTGTATCGCCATTCCTAACAATGAATTTTCTTCTAAATGAATATCCTGACATCTTTTGTTATCCACCAGTATCTTAATGGGTCCATTCTCAATCTCAACCAGTGGCGTATATTCACATTCTAGCCCATGCTGACTCAAGGATTCATTTAGGCACACAAATGCATCTGAATCCGTCATCTGCTGTCCCTTTCTGTGTTTTAGTGTTATTGTAACTTGCCTGGTGAATGCAGGAATGGTAACATCCTCCTTCACCTGTAGCTCAATTGGATATTGCACCAACTCTGCACACTGATAAGTCTGTCACTTGTCTTCAAACTCAGGTACAGGTCCCACTAACCTGGACCACACCTTATGATTAAGGAAGTCCAACACCATAAACATTCTGTGCATGTCATTTCCCACATAAAAGTTATTCTGTGTCCCACACACTATCCACACATTGTAACAGATAGTTTTCGGGCCAATGATAATCTTTAGCATGCATCATCCTACAACTCTATTCCCTAAGCCCGGATCATACAACCCAAAAACGGGTTGCTTTTTTTATTCTGAATTTTGGCATCTCCTCCCTGTCAATTATTCGCTTGAGTATTTTCCCATTAATGAAACTTCATTCCTGCTCAAGTGCTAAAGTGTCTTTTATCATTTCAGAATGACCATTTACACGCATAGGGATCCATGGCTACTCATCTCCCATTTGTATTTCAGAATTGGTCAAAATGCGTTTCTCTATCTTCATCTCTAGAGTGACAAATTGTTTGCACTTTTCCTCTTTTACCTCTTTTAAGTGAAAGAGTAATGTGTTTTCATCTATTTCTGTTTGGCATTTTTTCTTGGGGGCCAAATACATTTCTAGAGACTGTTTCTCTTCATCACCTCGCATTTCATCCTCTCTCTCAAGCCGGCTGGTGTTTACAAACAACTGCAGATTTTTGTGTCTTTTGCAAAGAAGAATGGGCTTGCCTTGAATATCACAAATACCAAGGCTATGATCTTCAACGCTAATTCCAACAAGAAGCACAATCCCTTATCTCTCTTTGTAGACGGGGGTGCAATTGAGCAGGTTCAGTCCTATGATTATCTAGGTCTGAGAGTTATGGCATCATGCAGTTGGAAAATGCAGGTTAAGAAGGCCAACATCACCTTGGCTACATATAGCGGGGCCCTCACTAGATTCACCAACAAACATGTGAATGGGGCAGTGCGGGTCTCGCTGGAGGCCTACAGAGCATAAGCACGTCAGAAAGCATTGTTTGGGGCAGAACTCTGGGGGCACGTGGAGACCAAGTGCCTTGCAGTGACTGAGACAACATCACTGAAGAATATCCTTGGGTTGCCCACTGTGGCCCCGAACATCCCAGTGCTTTTGGAAACGGGATTGGAGGGGTTTGAGATGATCTGTAATTTACGCTCGGTCCTTTTCTGGGCTCGCCTCTGGTCTAATCCTCAGCTTGTGAATACAAAGAGGCAGTTGCAGATGGTTTGTCCCAGCAGGGGGGCAGCTCCTTAAAGTGGTCTGCCTATGTGAAAGGATACCTGGGTTTGCTGGGTTTGGAGGATTACTGGTCAAATCCCTCAATCATCAAACCAGTTGCAAAGGAAGCAATAAAGAGCGCAGCAGGGGTAAATGCGCGGGAAGACATCCGGGGAAGATCCAGGGTTTCTGAGAAGCTGGCCAGATATCTTTCAATAAAGACGCGGGTGGGCTGCGAAGAATACCTAGAATATGTTTCACCCAGGTGGGAAAGAGCATTATATTCAAAGTTTCATATTGGAATCTTGACGACTTCTGTATTTCGGCATAGATGGAATATTGCTGTTTCCGCATCATGTATCCTTTGTGGTGAGTCTGAAGAGACATACAACACCATTTGTTACTCTGTCAGGCCACCAAGCCTCTGAGTAAGTGCTCCCTGAAGGCTCTGTTTTTAAGCCGTGGATGTAGATTCCCAGCTGGTGTTATGGTAATTTGCCTGGACGCCTCAGATAAGGAGGCTTTGCTTGCCAGTACAAGTTATTGGATCTGGGCAAGAAAAACTTATATGAGAAAGGCTAAGTTGCTGAACTATGGGGTAGAGACCTCTTTCTGTACGAGCTGCTATTGTCTGTATAATGTTCATCTGTTTTTATTTGGTTTTAAGGTAAAGCACTGATTTTGTAATTTTAGTGGAGTAATTATGAGCTAAGCGATTGTGATGATGTAACTAATGTGTTTTTTTACTTTTCTGTGAACTGCTTTTATGACTATTTTGTCAAAATAAAGCAATAAAAGGGTGAAAAGAAAGATAGGAGCATAAACCTGTTCTCAACTTCTTCCAGTACACAGGAAAGTGTGAATTTTTATTGATTTAAAAACTCACCGTTCTCATGCCGTTTTCACTTTTTGCCAAACACAGGGGCAAGTAAAATGATACCTTTCCCTCCTTTTTGCCCATTTCATTTTGGCAATCTTTGTCTATTTTTCCATGTTCAGAACCCATCAGGAGTGTAGCCACCTTCCGACCATCTGATTGGGGATCATCAGTGTTTAACTGCAGTTTTTTGACTGAACATCCTCACAAAAATCATGTGGTAGCTTGTCATTTTCTCGCTCAGAACACCTAGTTGCATATTGCATGGTTCCTGTCCTATCGGTCTCTTGGAATATGTGTGGCTCAAAGTACTCTTCAGGTGACGGGCCTGCACCCTCCTTTTGAACACTAATTTTTCCTGTCTGCCTTTCATCAGTATTCTGGCTTTCAAGGGAGGATATTTTAACAACTAATCCTACCTATTTATCAGGGTTTTTATCATTGCATATGATGTCCTTTTTAAATCTGTCTCTCTGTTCTTTCGGATGTTCTTGTTTATTTTCTCCTTTCTGTCTTTTATCTGGGCACGGTTATAACCCGGGGGGAACTGAAAGTACAATGTACAGAGTGAAGCCCTAACAGGCTAATGTTTTAACACAAAAAAGGAGGGCAACACACAACTGTATGTAATTAAGAAAGGGCAGTGAGGAGATCCCTCGAAGCACAGTGAGTAGCACAAAACCAGTGACAGAGGAGATACTGGGTCGGTAGGAAAGACAGTAGGATAGGTGGAGAAAAACTTCCTGTCCCTGCTTAGTCCCAGACGTGGAAAAACTTTCCTTAGAAAACGCTGGTGCAATGCTTACAAAAACGGGGAGAGTAAAAGAAGGCAAAGAGAATTCATTTTTGAAGAATCATAACAATGTACAAGTTTTTAGACTCCTGTATGTCCCAGGTCACTGAAATCCCCTCAAAGGAATGTGGGCAAGAAAAGAAGGGTGTTAAAATTGAGTTTACACCTAGGACTGAGAAAAGGCGGACCAAACTGTCTACTCTGGGTCCACAATGCTTTAATATCCTGTTGACAGGTCGAGCCATCCCAGGGTAGTTCAAAATTAAGAACTGATACGAGGCTCAGGACAATGTTGCAGTTTGTAACTAATATTCTGCAGTCCGTACTCCCTACTGGGGGTGAGCTCGATTTCAAGTGAAGACAAACAAAACCCACGTAACCCGTCCTAAAAAGGTATTAAGTAGTAGGGCGGGGCATGGGATATTAGCAAAAAAACATAAAACAGGTTGTTCATGGTATAGGTAGAGCAAATGTATGGCCTCCACCATGTAACAACCACTGTCTAACGGTTTCAGTGGTGTGTAGTTTGGTGTAACCACTTTCGTCAGGACAGTCTTCTAAAAACAAGAATACTTGGTGATTCTCAATAATCAGTCACCATTTTCTGCCACAGGGTTCATACATTACCCTGCTTCTTAACGCCAATACAGGGAAGTTCAGGAGGAGAACCTGTGGACAAACAAGAAATTGTAATACATGGTTACTCCTCAAACACTGCCACAGGCTCAAATGCTCGGAGACACCAGAAAAAGGGCCTCATTACACGGATGGCGGTAGGTATTTAACATTACCGGTAATGGAATACCGGTAATGTTAAATGCCCATGCGGATTACGACCCGGCTCACCGTCATTAGCGGCACTGCTAATTACGGTGCTACTAATAGCGGTCAGTCCGCGTGCGCCCGACCCGCCAACCCGTAAATAACGACATGCTGCTAATAGCACACCATCACAAGGCCAGTGCACACGGCAATAGCGCCATGGTAAATACCCCAAAACCCCTTACCAGCATGGCGGCAATACCGCCATCGCGAACCACCCGTTAAAAGAACCAAGCAGTGTCAACACCTGCCACAGGTGGCCAAAATCAGCACAGGTGGGGGCAATGGAGACTGTGGCTGCTCAAAAGAAGCACACCACACCCCTTCCCACACCCCCTCCCACACCAAGATGGTTCCAATACTGGCAGCATTACATGGCCTGGAGGACCTGATTGCAGCACTGCTGCTACAACAACAGGCTGCACAGAGGAGAGGCAGGAGGAGGAGGAGGGCCAGACAGGCACAGCAAGCACCGCCACGCCACCTAATCATACCACAGAGGAACCCACCAATTCCCCGGATCAGAGCCAGTCCATTTAACCTAACACCTGAGCAGATACACACCCTGTACCGTCTGGACCGGTACACCATCACCAGCATCGTGGACATGATACACAACGACATTGTGAGCCTCACAGATATCCGAACTGCCATCCCCCCTCTACTCAAGGTGGTGACAGTGCTCCACTTCCTGGCCACAGGAACCTACCAGCATACAGTGGGGCAGATGCATGGCATCTCCCAACCAGTATTCTCACGCATACTGAACCAGGTACTCGATGCCCTCCTGAAGCATGCACCCGAACACATATCCATGCCACGGACTTCCCAGGAGATTGCAAACACCAAAGTTGGCTTCTATTCACTGGCAGGCATCCCAAGTTGCATTGGGGCCATCGACTGTACACATATGGAATTGGTTGTCCCACATCACAATGAAGTAGTCTACCGAAACAGGAAGCAATTCCACTCCATCAATGTCCAAATGGTATGTGACGCAAACAAGATAATCACACATTGCTGTGCCCGATTTCCAGGATCTACCCATGATTCCATGGTCCTGCGGAACTCAACTATCCCCCGCTTCATGGAGCGACAAATGGGACAACGTTCATGTCTACTTGGTGAGTTCCATGCTAAGCACATGGCAGTGTGATTGGGGGGGGATAGATAGATACTCCAACTGGGTGTGCATTGGGGGGGATAGATAGATACTCCAACTTGGTGTGCATTGGGGGGGTATAGATAGATACTCCAACTGGGTGTGCATTGGGGGAGGTAGATAGATACTCCAACTGGGTGTGCATTGGGGGGGTAGATAGATTATCCAACTGGGTGTGCATTGTGGGGGGGGTAGATAGATACTCCAACTGGGTGTGCATTGGGGGGGATAGATAGATACTCCAACTGGGTGTGCATTGTGGGGGGGTAGATAGATACTCCAACTGGGTGTGCATTGGGGGTAGAAGATAGATACTCCAACTGGGTGTGCATTGTGGGGGGGTAGATAGATACTCCAACTGGGTGTGCATTGGGGGGGTAGATAGATACTCCAACTGGGTGTGCATTTGGGGGGTAGATAGATACTCCAACTGGGTTTGCATTGTGGGGGGGTAGATAGATACTCCAACTGGGTGTGCATTGAGGGGGGGGTAGATAGATACTCCAACTGGGTGTAGCCTGTAGTCCGTCGCCCAAATGCACGTACAGATGTACGCTAATGGGCATCTGTGATGGCAGCAACGTACTTGGGATGAACGGACATGCAAGTATATGCCACACGACACAGCTGACAACCCAAATCTGGTGACATCAAACATCAATCCTCATCCACATTGCACGACACTCCACGCCACGAAATACACAAAAATCATCCATGCCGCCAACATAGTCATGCAGCATTCCTACGGCACAACATCAACAATGCATTGTGCCCTTGGATGCATGCAAAGGTATACCCCCTAGCTATGGCAATGCACCACAAACCCATGGCACCACTGAAGCGTTGTCTCTCAGCATGGGAACAGCAATGTCGGAAGGACAGTACACCACCAGTGTGGTACCAAATGTGCCTGCCCACAGGGACACCAATGACCTGGCCTCACCCAGGACATGGCAGTCACTGTTGGAGGCATCCATGGGGCATGTCTACTTGCATGCTTGTGCTCACCTTTGCACAAAGCAGTCACACAGACCATATTCATTGATGCAGTTGAATGTGTACATGAATCAAAATGATAGGCCAAAGTATGTGACATGAACAGGCCACACATGTGTCAAAAAGTAACAGGAACCCATTCCTCCCCTCATGTAGGTGATGCCAGCTATCCCCTGAAGAGGTGGCTCCTCACACCTGTACGGAACCGACACAACAGGCACGAAGAAGAATACAATCATGCACATACCCGTACCGCCTTGTCATCGAGCAGACATTTGGACTGCTGAAGTCACGGTTTAGGTACATTAGCAGGTCTGGTGGCGCCCTCCTGTATGGCCATGAGAAGGTTGCAAAGATCACCACGGCATGTGTCATGCTGCACAATATGTGTATGAGACGGAATGTGCCACTGCCCCCTGAGGTTGAAATGGAGGCACCTGATGAGGATGATGACGGGGATGAGGATGTCGGTGAAGGGGATGCAGGTCATGCAAGAGGGGATGGCCAGGAGGGACGTGCTGTGAGACAGCATTTGATCAACCAAATATTCTTAGTAACATGTAGTCATACTGTCACCTGTATATGGCTGGTGATGCACTGGTGTCTGTTTGTTAGCTCACAATGGACCTTGCCGTCAATAAATTGATAATACACAATGAAGGAGTCAAGGCCTGTGTTTTGGTCAAACAACAGTGTATTAATGAACAGAAACAGGAAAATGTGCAAGGCCCCAACCATCCCGCCACCCTTTCCCCCACCCCCCACAACTGTCGCATCACACCCTTCCCTCCACCCCCACAACTGTCCCATCACACCCTTCCCCCCACCCCCCACAACTGTCCCATCACACCCCCCACAACTGTCCCATCACACTCTCCCCCCCACAACTGTCCCATCACACCCTTCCCCCCCCACAACTGTCCCTCATGAGTCTCCAACAATGTATGTTTCCAGGCATGCACAGAGGTCAATGGACATTCACGCCCTATTGTTCATTGCCAGGGCCAGCATTTGGGGTCTGGCTGGAGGTGCCCCTGGTGGTGCGTGTAGAGCGTCTGATTGGGCTTGTCTGCCGCGAACTGGTGGTCGAAGAGGTGGCAGACTGTCCTGGTGGAAATTGGCGCTCCATAGCATCTGCGATGCATGTTAGCACCTCCCGGACGCGTATTAGCTCCCCACACAGCCTGTCTGTGCACGACTCCATTCCCTCCCTGGAGTGCCTGGATGTCTCCCCGAGGTCAGCCCTGAGACGGGCAACCTCCTCCACATGTTGACCTACGAGGTCTGTGAGAGCCTGCTGGTGCTGGATGACGATGGCCAGGTCAGGGGAAGTGGCGGCCTGTGGTGGTGTGTCTGCTGCGCATCCTGATGCTGGCTGGTGTGCAGATGCCGCCTCTGGGAGTTTGAACTTCATTGTGGAGGAAGCAGGTGAGGTGTCATTTCAGTGCCTCATCCATGCAGTGTTGTGTGTGGCACTTGGCTCTGTTGATGTATGCATGTGTGTGTGTTGGGGTCTGGTGCTGACATGCGCAGGGTGGGATGCATGTGTGGATGCCGGGCCATCCATGTAGTGATCCAGGGCTGCCATTTGTGGGGACTTGTACATTCGCTTGCATCAGTGCACTTACCTCCATCAGAAGTGTCCGGCACGCCATGCTCCATCCTCCCGACTCCCTCATAACATTCTACCCCGATGAGGTTTGCACATGTTTCCTCCCACTCCTTCAGCTTGATCGGTGACCCTGATCCTCCAGCGGTGGCAGTCTTGTGGTTCTCGGCCAGGATCATCCTGACCCGGAGTCTCAGGTCGTCCCATTGTTTTCTGCACTCGCGTACAGTGCGCGTGCTGGTGCCTACAGCACTCACTTTTGTTGCCACTTCGGCCCAGATTGCTTTCTTATTTAGGAGGGTCTCCCGCCGCATGTCATTTGCGAAGACCACTTCTGCATTGTCCGCTAAGGTTTGAGTCAGCATCACTAACTCCTTGGTGGAGAACTTCTCCTTTCGCTGGCGGTCTGTTGTTTTTTTAATGCCTTGGGCATGGTATCAGTGTAGCAATGGGTCTCAGGCAGCAAGGTAACACAAACAGGTCCAGGGGGCAGAGGATGGCAATGGATTGTGTTTTTAAAGATGGCCGCCGTGCTCTTTCCCGTTCCTGTGCGATGATGCTATTTCTGGTTCCGGTATTTAACGGTCACCGCTATTAGCGGTGGCCGCTATTTGCACGATGCGTCAAGGCGGAGAAGCTATCTGCACTGTCGTGCAAGGCAGTAAGTGACTTTTGGGGGAGATTAGCGGCAAGGCTGGAGGGGCATTACCGGCATGGCGCAAAGCTTGTGTCCGCGTACTTGTAATGGCATGCTATTAGCGCACTCCTACGAGGGCGGACACGTTAAGGGCGCCATGCCGGTAATTTGCGGATTTTACTGCACAACCTTACAGGTCGAAAGAACTCAGACCCATCCATTTTGCACACTACAGATCAAATAAAGTACAAACAGTAGGAAGTTCTGCAACAAGGACTAGATATTGTGCAGAGCTATTATCAGATAATAGTATCTTCAGTTATGTCTGTGTTTACCAGAAGGTTTTAAACTAAGTGACAAACCTCCCCCAACAACAAAACACACACACAAGGACTTAAATACTGCAAGCCGTGTACTGACCTTCCGGCTGCAGTGGGTGTGTTCAATAGTCTTGGATAGTAAATGGCAGAGTCTCATGGGCATGTTCGTGAATCCATTTCTGGAAACGTATCACGAGCGGCCTGCTGTCAAGATAAAATAAAATAAGGGAAGAAGGCTGGCTGTCACTCGGGTTGTAAACTATGGTGGCCCCACCTTCCCTACATCTCCTATATGCAATCTGGGGAAGCCCCAATCAGCAAAGTATATTTCTACAATGTTGTTGCCTGGTGTAGGGAAAGACCGCCTGTGTCTTAAAAGAGGTCGAGATGCCGGGCGCACGTTTTGTAACACCGCGCTCTGCTCCTTGGTCTTAGATGAGAAGGAAATGGGGCAAGCGGAATCAGCAGTACTTACTCGCTCTCACGTGTTCAGCTAGCGTCTGAATCCCCGGCGGTCTGTGATTGCTGTGGCCACGTCGGCTAGAGGATCGAGTGTCCCAGGGTCACGTGTAACAGTTACGTGTTTGCGTATTTACACGTTTTGTTGATATTTGGGGTGCCTGTGCATTATGCATCCTGTTTTTTTTTCTTTCACTAGGGGTAATATTGAGACTTGCTGGACCATACTACTATGTTTTACATCACGTACCCTGCCCAGGTCAATTGCTTTGTGTGCCTCCCATTGTACTAATCCATCTGTATCATGGTTGGGAAGGCCCCAAGAGGGAAAGGTGGCAGAGGTGGCCAAGGGGGCATGGGTAAGGGACGTACAGCAAGAGCTATGCACCACCCCAAACTGGGTCAGGGAGCTGCAGGTGATGCTGATGTCCACACCAACCAGGGTCAGGGGGTCGCACATGATGCTGATGTGCCAACCAACCAGGGTCAGCGAGCTACAGCAGTATCTGTTGTGGTCCCCTCCAGTACACAGAGATGCAGGGGAAGATGCTGTCTCTGCCTTCAAGGTGAAGGGATGTTCAGGCCGAAACCCTGTCCTCAACACCCAGGCTCAGGGATCTGCAGTGACATCTGTAGTGGTCACCTCCCAGTTACACAGAGGCACAGGGGCAGCTGATGGCCGTGCATCCAAGGTGAAGGGACGTCCATGCCAAACACCTGGCACCTGCTCCCTGGGTCAGGGATCTGCAGGGTCATCTGCCCTCCGAAGCACCCAGGTTGAGGCACCTGCAGAGGCAGCTGCTGTCCATAGCCACCAGGGTCAGGCAGCTACAGCAGTTTGTTGCCCCCCCCAGGTACACAGACATGCAGGGGCAGATGCTGTCCATGCATCCAATGGGAAGGGACGTACAGTCAAAGCACCTGGCTCCAGCTCCCAGGTTGATTGACCTGCAGGGCCAGATACTGAGCCAACATCAGGGGGTGATGGCATGTCCCAGGCCACCATTGGTCCAGCCACTACTTACTGCCCTGCGTGGTCACAGCCACATAAGGCCTGCACCACTGTCTAAGAGGCAAACGCGTGCACAACAGGGAAAGGCTCAATCCCAAAGCACGGCAAAGGAGACTGTCACTTCGAGGAAGAGGAGTTTGAATAAAGAAGAACCCAACAGCCTCGTGGACTATGTGCGCGAACACTACCGTGACATGTGCACACAGTCAGGGAGCACACATACTCCTGCTCAGCATATGGTCCACTGGCAGTGAGTCACAGATCACATCAACACCTTGGGGAATGAGAGGTGCGCCACTTGTGAGGTCATGAAGCGGTGAATTGTCCTCCACCGCCGAACCAAAGGGAAGCTGGGTGCCAACCTTGCTTCTGCTCTGGTGACTGGAGGTGGGTACCCGCAGGATCTCATGCCACATGAAGAGGCCATGAGTGAGTTCATTCAGCATTGAAAATTACAAGGAAACGTCTGGTAAGTGATGAAGCATATGTAGATTAAATAAATGTGTATGATTATGTAGCACTTCTGCCTGCATTTGTATGACTGACATGGGTGAACCATGTCATGTTGTACTGGTCCTGCTTAGTGTACTGCAGAGTGTGCACATCTCTTGTACATGGCTTTGGGACAGTAGTCATCCACAACCATCAGATATTGAAAGATATTCCCGGCATGCCGACACAACATGGCATCTGGCTATGTACATCAGTATGCCAGTCATGTGCTTGTCTCTGAATCACGTGCTACACATCATGGACTGTATGTTGTCAAAATTCCACCCACACATCTCTATAGGTGGTTTCATGTTACACATACCTTCTAAGCACACTGGCAGCGGGCATGACATTGTGCCATGAGTGACATAGCATTTTACTACACTGTGCAAATCCCTGCCACAGCTATGTCACTTACCCTTTTGTAAGAAATGTATCTGGAGTCGTCCATGTTGACCTGCCAAACTCAACACCCCCCCACCCCATGGGTGCATGGCCCTGTCCCTCTTGTGTGTCAATGTCCCCTCTTCCTTTCTCCCAGCACCTGTCTTCACTCTCTCCACATCACACACCTGGGACACCACACATGTCAAATGGCAATGTCTGCAGTGCTTACATGGTCAGGGACATGGGATATGGCAGCGAGTCTGCACACGCCATTATTTCGGTGATTTTTGTACATAGTGTATGAATGCAAATTATGGCATGTTAACATGCATGTAAATGTTTTGCAGGACAGCATTGTGATGCCAATGCGTGTGGTAGATGCAATTAACATGATTCTTCATGTCTTTATGTGTCCATGTGCAGGTGATGAGCCACCAGATTCAGTGGAGGAGGTAGAGGAGGAACGGGAGGCTGAGCCCCACAGAGCACCAGTGGAGGACATGTTGTGGCAGCCCATGAGAAACCACTGGTGCTACAGTCCATCCGGGGCATGACTCGGTATGAGTCCTCCACAAATGATACCAGTGGCTCTGGTGGTGAGCCGGATGTCCATTCCTCTATGCTGTCGGAGGTGAGTGCACCAAGTGATGATGCTAATGTAGCCCATGCCTCTTCAGGGGGTAACGTCCCCTCACAGTGCCAGTCAGTGTTGCCACGTCTGTTTTTGGTTGTTACGGCTGCAAGGCCATGCTGCAATCTATTATCTTCCAGTCCTGGGATGGGTGACCAAGCGAGGGATGCAGTTCTACAGCCACAGATAGCAGCTTCATGTCAAGGGCAATGCTCCCTTGGGTCTGTCAGGGGTGGGGCACGCATACATGGTGGACGTGTCGTGGGTGGTGAGACAGTGTGGGAGCAGTCATTGTTGCGTATTGCACAGTAACAGGGTGCTTCCTATGAGATGTTGGCTCAGGGCATGGATAGGGTTGCCAATTCCATGTTCTCTCGACAAACATAGGTAGAGCACCAGCTGCAAGCATTGCGGTCCACATGCCGCTCACAAGGGCTGTGCATGGAGGCCAGCAGCAGGAGCCAAAGGGGCTGACTTGAGGTCTCTGCAGGCATCCCAGCTTGCAGCAGGTCGGGCCCGCAGGGCAACCCTGAGGCGAGAGTTACAGGCCCTCAGAGCTTCAATGGAAGTGCGAGAGGCAGCCCGCGGTGCACAGTGCCAACAGCAGATGGAATTGTTGACTCATACCACCTCGGAGGAACTCTGTGCATCCTTTGAGGTGTTGCATGCAGACCTCCGGGGATTCATGATCTAGATGCATTCATCTGGGTCCTGCCTGGCCACTGCCATGGAGGACCAGGCCAGGGCCATACATGGTGAACCTCCCTTACCACTACCACCTTCCCATTCTACACAGGAAGGTGGCGACAACAGCAACAGTCCTCCCAATCCATGATAGCCATGTGGTTTATGTACCCATGGAGGGAATTGTTTTTTCAACTTCCACACATGTGGGTGTTGATGTGCACCCTGCCCCTCCCATCTCCTGGGTGTACCCTGCTCTCCCAGTCCAAGATGGACATTTTCTTTTTCTTTCCCACCCCCCTAACCAGATGTTGGCATGTCATATTTTGTTTTGCCCTTTCCTGTTTGTGATCTTTGTTTTTTTTTGCATTGAGTGCCCTTGAGGTGTGCCATTAACTCCTCAGAGACTATACATGTGCAGTGGTGTATGTGCAGGCATGCCTAATGAACGCAGCTAGCATGTTTGCATGGAGGTGCACCGTGTCGCTTTTGCAGGTAATCATGGCTTTGTTGTGTGTGCTGTGTCTATTGTATTGCACAATGTGTGTTTTAATATGTTCACCCTTGTTGTTCCAGTAATCCGTGATGTGGCACTGACTGCTGTCCTGACTGAAATATCCTGCACCATTCGAAGTCCACACTCTTCATGCCCTCCACCAGACAATATTGTTTCTTCAACAAATTAGGAAACACACTTACTGGTAAAGGTCAAGTGAGATTGCCAACATTCAGACACAATTATTTGTTAAGTCTTTGCACTGTCTTGCATGTTGTGCATGCTTCATTTTTGGTCATCTTGACTGCATGTGTCGGTTCTCTTATATGTCCTTTGCATGCTCACATGGCGTTGTGGTAATTTGATTGGAGTTCATGTCACTGTGTAAGTTACCTTTGTGGATGCCTCAATTGGTGCACAGACTGTGCTGTGCAGCATTTCATTGTGCATCGGTAAACCAGGCCATGGACTCCTTGATCTGTCATTTCCTTGTTATTCACTCTCTATGCCACTCTCTCTCCCTCTCTCTGGTATGGTACGCTGTACCCCTGTACATATCAATGTCCATTAACCATGTGTTGTATGCATATTTTCTTTCTGGTGTCAACTGTGATCATGTATGTGCATGTATTTTGTGCTGTTGTTCTGCATTTCATTCCATGTAGGTAGAGCATCTCCCGAGGGGGTACATCGTGTGCAAGGCAGGTGAGTTCCAAGGACAGGTGAGTGCATGGCATTTGCTGACACTTTGGTGGTGTTTGCATGGGAACAGGGCACTGTGTGTGCTCCTCACTCCACTTGCCCCCCATAATGGCTGTGTGTGTGCATCATGGTCACCCCCCACCCTGGTCGCCTGTGATGTTGTGTATTGCGCCCACCCCCTCTGGTCACATGTCATGTTGTGTGTGATTTCCCACCCACCCTGGTCACATGTGATGTTGTGTGTACCCTCCACCCCCCCTAGTCACATGTGATGTTGTGTGTGTCTCTCACCCCCCTCCCGGTCAGATGTGAAGTTGTGTGTACCCCCAACAACCCCTGGTCACAGGTGATGTTGTGTATGCCCCCACACCCCTTGGTCACACGTGATGTTGTGTCCTGGGTTAGACACCAGGTGACTCTTCTTTACCTTCTTCCTGGGTTAATCTCCAGGTGATTCTTCTGACTTGTCTGTGTGCTGGGTTATCCCCAAGTTACCTTTTCTCAAAGTCCTCTTCCAGGTTTAGTCCCCAGGCAATCCTACTGACTTGCTTCCTCCTTTTTCTTGGTCAGGGACCCAGACTTTCATTCTCTACCCTTTAGTCAACACTCTCTTTGTTTCTTCGTTGGACAAAGCTTATATCTTCTTTCTCTTCACAAGCTTTGCCTGTTCATAGCCCACTGTCTCAGCCAATTCACTCTGGGGATGAATGGCCCTCCTCGATGTCTTCTCCTCTTGGAGAAAGTTCTTCTGCTCATCCTGTTCGAGCAATTGAATAGGAATCTGTGAATGGATTCCCATTTTGCGATTAACCCCTCTCAGCAATGATCTGAATATAACTGATTTTTAGTTATTTTTTCTATTACCTTCTTATCATTAAAATTATCACATATTTTCATGCCGAAGTATTTAATTTCCTTCACTTTGTAAGTTTATGATTAACCATATACTATGAATACAATGTGCAATATTTGTTTAAACATACTACTATTTACAACACGTCATAGGTGTGGTTTTACTGCCTTGCTATACAGCTGCTTTATCAGTTTGATTTGCAGCAGAGTACATTAAATGTATGGTTTGTATTTGTGTAGGACCCATGGGCCTACTCAACAAATAATTAATTTTATATTCATGTGTGTGCCTTCTAGTAGATGAATTCGAACAAAGTTCACGCCACAGGCTCCGAACGAGAGTGTGGTTTTGTAAAATCAGCTTCCTAATTGGTACATCAAGGGGACTGCCCTTCATGTGTGATAGCTGAATGGCAAATTACATCACAGTGGAAGGCAGGCATTTTCTTACACTTTCTTTAGGCAAACATACATTTCATGGGAAGATCACAGAGAGGATTCAAAAAGGGGCTTTCAGTCAGACGGAGGGGTCACTCTCTCGCTCTCTGGGTCAGAGTGTGCTGCACTTGCTGACACCGACATCTGGCTGTCTGTCTCTGCCAGAAGAGTGTGATGAGCAGCCGATAAACAAACTTACTGTGTAGGCTCTGTCCAGGCAGACGGGAAAAACAGATTCTCACCAATTCGTGTGGAGGGGATCCTGGCTTTGCTGTGCTAAAGCACAAAGAACCAAGCATTATCTAGGTGAGATCCCAGTACAAGTGAGGTGTGTGATCTACTGTCTGAGTGCATTTCACAGGCAATTACAGGCTGGGGAATCCTGTGTTACATTCATATTAACAAACATGGGTAAGAATTTCAGAGTTATACATTCACAGAAACATCAAATTTTACCCATCCATGTAAGTGTTGCATATAATACAAAAAGGATATCAGGCGGCAGATATGCACATAATGATGAGGAGATGGAAGACATGGGTAGGGGAAAAGCAAACACACAAAATTTAAATTAATGTTTGTAAAAAAATCAGACATGGTTCAGTGTGCGCACTGTATCCAAGCCTTATTGTATATAATGATAATAAAGGGAGTATACCTTGTGTAATCTTGGTGTCAATCTATACCACAAAAGAATACATTTACTGGCAAATAAGGTGAAGCCATCACTGGTTATTTACAATTCTAACTAAATAGTGGCTAAATATAAACACTGCCACTTACCAAGTGTCGAGTGATCATGGGCACACTTATTGTGCAAGCTGTCATCTTAAAGTAAATATAACAAACAATACTAATTAGATTAGACACACTTTGGGTTTTAAATTGCAACAACACTCATATTTATAAATTTAAATTGCACATACCTATATAAACCGCTGTTGCATGATTCCATTCAATAGCTAATGGTAATTACTGCATTCGTGCACCATTAGTAAACAATAACCGTCCAAATGTGTATCCACATGTGTAGCCATCAAATCCATGATTTCCATGCACACAAAAGTAAAAGAAATGTGCGCTCTGTTAGCTTTATCCACATCACATTTGTGAGGATAGGCCAGATTACACCACCAGGGGTCATATATATATATACTCCTTACTCACCCAATCTTTCAGCGTGTGATCCCTTCTGAAGCAACTCCATTACTGCTCGCTGGCTTGCCTATATCCAATGCATGGTGCAGGCTAGAGAAAACACAAGTGTGTGCTCAAGTAGCCACCATGTTGGATGAGTAATTCTAATCTTAAGAGTAATGCCACATATAAACCACTCAATAGTGGTAGTGGGTATGTACCCCAAACTGAAAAATAGGAAACTATTTTTTCTTGTTGCAATTGAGGCTGTATTATCCTGAAAAAGAAAAAGAAACACCAATATCGGAACCAATATCAGAACACACATTACACCCTATATTTAAGCATGACTAACCATACTGTTTCCTTTCAACATACCAGGTCAATTCCAATGCTAGGTAGCATCAAATGAGGTTGTAACCTTGTAGTTAATGCGTCTCTTGCAAAAACCAGTCAGAGTGCACACAAATCCCCATGCTGCAGATGCATATGTAACACTCGCACTGAGTATATAACCAGTGATGGCTTCACGTTATTTACTGGTAAATGTATTCTTTGTGGTATAGATTGACACCAAGACTACAAAAGATATGCTCCCTTTATTATTATTATATAGATTGAGACTTGTGCAAGGCTTGGACACAGCGCACACACTGAACCATGTATGTTTTTTTTACAAACATTAATTTTAATTTTGTGTGCTTGCTTTTCCCCTAACCATCTCTTCCATCTTCATTTTTATGTGCATATCTGCCGCCGATATCCTTTCTGTATTATATGCAATACTTACATGGATGGGTACAATTTTATGTTTCTGTGAATGTATAATTCCGAAATTCTTATTGTTTTTTATGTGCACCAACCCAAGTGAATTGTCATGCGGCTTGTGGTTTTCTGCCCTGCTAAACTGCCTTTTGGTTTGTGTTACCTCAATGGAAACATTATTTGGATGTGGTTTTAAAACTCATTTGTATATGATATGTTCAGCCTCGGACGAAGAGCACATAGCTCGAAACTGTGCTCGATTTGTGCACAGTGTGAATGCAACCTTTGCTCTATAACTTACACATTTTGGCAAGTTTGGCAGGCGACTCACACCTTGTATTTACCAGCAGCTGAATTCACGTCTAACATAACAGTACAAGCGCTCAGGTTATTAAATTTCTCTTTCTGCCAAACTATCTCAGTAATTAATTTTATGTGTATTATTCACTGTCCCAGAAGTAGGTTTCAGGCAAGCCAACTGATAATTGGCATGGTCAGTTCTAGCAGGACTCTTGGCATCTATCGCAAAAAGGGTGATTGAAGTCTATTGGGAGAAAAAGATATTTACTGTGGGGTAGCATTACAAATGGAAATCTCAGTACATTGTATATCAGATGTGTACCTTTCATAAATCCTAATTACTGATAAAGCACACAAAAAAGAAGTAAGCCAGACTCAGTCTGTTTATTATGTGTACTATTTACTGGTGATGGCATAACAACAGGTGGGTAGTTATTGAGGTATTTTCATTAGACCAGATGGGGTATTTTCATTTTACCGCATGTGGTAAAGCGAAAGGTAAAACAGGTCACTGTGAGGTGGCTCACATCATAAGTGGCATATTACATAGGTGACAGTGTCCAGGGGTACTGGTTAGTATATTCTGAGATACAGCCAGAAAGTCATAAAGGACAAACTACAAAATGATAATGAAATTGTAATCTAGTGCGTACTGGGTCTAGTCTTTGGCTACCTGCTCATGATCCCATTATAAGAATAGTTTCAGGTAGCCCTGTGTATTTGGTGCTCACCGAAATACCATGAAATACCATAACACACATATAAATCGATATAGGAATACAAGTACAGTACAGTGTATCTCCCCTCACACTATTTAATGTAAAAAAAAAGGCAAAACCATACTTTCACCTACAGCATACTGGGTGTTTGGGGTAATACTAATGAGTTAATAGTGGGGTAACACTAATTAAGTTATTAGACTCAACTGCCAATGCAGCACAAATATAAAGTCACTTTTCACAGAAGACTTGTATTGCAAGGTCTACAATCTTTCCGATCATTCTTGCAGACATGGGCCCTCAATACGAGTTTGGCGGTATTCTGGTAGTACATCTGCAGGAATATTACCAAACGGAATAGCCATTACTGTCACTTGGTCCAGCAGATTTACCGCCAGATTACAAGTGGTGGTAGGTGGAGTTTGTCCCCATTTTTCAGAGTCCATTGGAATCCAGAGGGATTTTGGTGGAATTACCACCAGCGGTAATTCTGCCAGCAGTAATTCCACAGATTTTGCCAATTTTCACCAGCAAGTTGAAGGATTTACCTCCAGCATGATGCTGGAGGTAAATCCTCCACACCAGCACCAAACTCTGAAAATGGCAGATGGGTAAACGTGGCAGTAATTCCTTTACAGCCACTTTTTCACCTCTCTGCCATGGTCTTTTGTTATAATTAGCGCACATTGCAAGACATCAACACATTGGTCAGTGTCTTCTCGCTTGCAAAGTATTTAAAATATCCAATACATTATTTATGGCACTTGGAGGCACTCTGTTTATTCCTCATTGCATGGAATTTAGACTATTTAATGAGACAAAATAAAGTTGCCCATGGTGACACCTACATTGTCTTTCTGGGTTACACAACCTAGTTTAGAAAAACATTCTTTTCTAAGTTAAATAAGCACTCTGCAAAATATACATACATTCCAACAATATTGCATGATAACAATTCAAAAAAAGGCTACAAATGTTCTTTCACCTAAAACCTGTGGCAATCATAAACATATGCGTAACACATTGCAGATTTAAACCCATCATGTCCTTCTGCCATGTCGCACACAATCGCATATGGTGGAGTGGTGCTAGCTAGAGGGGGTGATGTCATCCACTGCAAAAACATTTTTAAATGAAAATATACATCATGTGTTGTTGGTCACAGCTTGCCCACATATCGCCATAGTTATTAGCTCCACCTACACGACGGAGCACGAATATGAGTGTGTGAGGGGTACTCTAGAGACAGATGACACAAAGCATGATATTTAATGTGACTAACCTTATGTTGTCATACAAAGATTTATGTCCACTCCATTCAGTAAGGGTCCTTGATGATGGTTTTCCTCCATGATGAGATTTATACATCGGAACCTGAGGTGGTCTCGGATTGACGTGAGCACAAAAAATAGGTCACCAAGCGACACAGGACTTTTTGCTACTGTTTAGTAAATAGGATTAAGGGATTTCCCATTGTGTCATACCTAAAGGTCCTATGCAAACATGTGGACGGTGTAGTTTAGTTTAGTTTAGTTTAGTTTAGCTTATGTTCTTATATAGGGCACCTAACCCAAAGGTATCTGGGCGCTTCTGCTTAGGCTTACAACAAATTGTTACATGAGGTGAGAACATAAATATTACACAAAATAATAAAATACAATGACAACGAAATCAGGTAGGCAAATGACTTGTGTTACAAATCAAGTCATGGTTTGCTTAGCAGGAGGGTGAGATACAGTTATATACAGTATACTATACAGTTGGTCAACTTTCCTACATTGATAGAAAATGTGGCAGTGTGTAACAAAAAGGTACTCGGGTTGTTTTTTCATCAATTGTGTTGAAAACGTATTTTCTATGATTAGTTCTATACAGTTCTAAAGAAATACACACATTGTGAAATAGTTATGGGTGTTGAAGAACATATGTATTTTTTCATTTAGCCCCACAAATCGCCATAGGGCTTTGCATTATTGTTAAATATATGTGTTTTCTATGTACAATTTTCTTTCATTGTGGGTGTAATCGGCTGGTATGTAGGCTATGCTCGTTTTGTTATTTTTCAATGTGTGATCTCTCTGCCGTCCAACTAAGTACAAGTAGTTGATTTTTGTGTATTGGTTCACATCTCAACATTTCATTTTTTGCAGTCTGGTGTTTATTTTAAAGTTGCATACAGTGCGTGCATTAAATTAAATTAGGAATGTACATGTTTTTAGTATGAGATAAAGATTAATAATAAACATTTCCTTTGAGTAATTTAGCTGTGTATATTACATAGCCTGATCTGTCTGACACTTAGGTCTTGATCAATTGTGTAGGTTGAATACATATGTGAGTTTGGATGATCAAGACTTTACCAGGCACCCTGAAGAAGGTCATCAGAACTTTGACTTTGTCCGTTGACTTTAGCTGTCCTGGATCCCTAAAGGTCTCCTTCCGAACCTATTGGCTTTGGCGGTGCTTGTTCCCTCACAGGTTTTAAATGTTGAACACTTTTATGCTGGGATAATAGACTGCCTGCATCCCTTTGGGATAGTCTAACTGTTCTTAAAACCTCTCAGTCTGTTCTAATCTAACCCTAACCTTTCCTTCCTTGAAAACTCAATAGTGCATAGGTGATACTATATAAATGCTACACTGACCTTTAATTGAATCCTAACTTGAGATTAATGTTACAGCTAATTACTGCTTTTTAAATAATGCTATAAATAGTGTTGTGTATACATACATACATAATTTGTTATATATTTTTAAGTGTGTGAGTGTTTAATTGGATACTTGTGTTTGGTGATTTCATTGTAATTGTACAGCTCTACAGCTCACATTACCCCTCTTAAAATAAGCGTGGCTGCTCAGTCACACTACCAACTTGTGTAGTACAGGCCTATATTAAACAGTGAGTTACCTAACTCCAAGAGATTAGTGTTGTGTAGTCCCACACCAGTTGGACTGCACTAATTCCTACCTAACACTAGTATAGGGGGTGGTTCCCCAGAAAGCCAGCACATAGAATTGAATAACGACATATGTTTCAGATCCCTTTGAGCCTGCACTGCTAATATGATGCAACCTCCCTGAAACTTGAAAAGACTGTGTGGTAATCTAGCAAACATTCATGTATTTAAAAATAGAAGGTGTGTCAGTCCCCTGGAAACTTTGAGAGCTGCTTCTTCTGATGCCAGGGCCCGAATGGTGGGCATGGTTGCCCAATCTGCTTGGAAGGTCCTACCCCAGATGTCGACAATCCTGACATGTTTGTTATTTTTGTTACTTTCTTTTTTGTGGAAAAAGATCTCAACTACAACTTAATTTAACACATCTAGCATATGTTTTACTAAGCTCACTGAATAAGATGTCATGGTCTTGGCATCAGTCCAGGCCCACCACTGTCTTGAGGTCTCATAGTGTATCGCCAATGTTGTTTTACTAATTGCTGAGAAGTTACCTTTCTCTGTCCATATCTAATGATAGTGGTTTATGATCTTAATATTCTGAAGACCTACAGCCATTGGCTTGCGAAACGTATGTGGTTAGCCAATTTGCAATGCCAGTGCATTGACAGACACTATCAACGGCATCTTCAAAAAAAGTTCAGTTGTGTATAATTCAGTTAATTGTACCCTTGACAGGATTATCTGGAGACCAGGCTCATACTCATTCTAGTATTGGTTTTATTCTCAGTAGATTGAATATTTCATGACCCCCCGATTTAGATCTTTTGGCAACAGAAGGTGTTGACAGAGGCAGGCTAATTGGGGATTTATAGAATTTCAGCTCAGCTTCAATGACATTTGTGATGTCATCTTTGATGTCCTGGGTGTTAGTGTCAGCAGTGCACAGTGGCGGCGTGAGTTATGGTTGCTTACCTTACCATAACTGCCGAATTTCAGGGGTTTTTCAGTTTTACTTTGAACCATAATGTCCCTTTAACAACGTTTTTTTACTGAATTTCATAGGTTTTTAGTAGCGCAACTTAACCATAACGTCCCTTTAACAAAGTTATTTTACTGAATTTCATAGTTTTTTAGTAGCACAACTTAACAATAATAACTTTGACGTTATGTACATATAATATGGAACATACTGAACCCTGTCGACTGAATTTGACGGTCCGCAGACATGTTTGGACAACAGTACCACCACCTAAAAACTATGGGGAGGTATGTGTAATAGTTATATCATAACATAGGAACATTTAACAAATTCACAAAGCAGCACACATACAAAGTATATGTAGAAGCCAGAAGAAGTAAGCCAGACTCAGTCTGTTTATTATGTGTACTATTTACTGGTGATGGCATAACAACAGGTGGGTAGTTATTGAGGTATTTTCATTAGACCACATGGGGTATTTTCATTTTACCGCATGTGGTAAAGCGAAAGGTAAAACAGGTCCCTGTGAGGTGGCTCACATCATAAGTGGCATATTACATAGGTGACAGTGTCCAGGGGTACTGGTTAGGGTTAGTATATTCTGAGATACAGCCAGAAAGTCATAAAGGACAAACTACAAAATGATAATGAAATTGTGATCTAGTGCGTACTGGGTCTAGTATTTGGCTACCCGCTCATGATCCCATTATAAGAATAGTTTCAGGTAGCCCTGTGTATTTGGTGCTCACCGAAATACCATGAAATACCATAACACACATATAAATCGATATAGGAATACACGTACAGTACAGTGTATCTCCCCTCGCACTATTTAATGTAAAAAAAAAAGGCAAAACAATACTTTCACCTACAGCATACTGGGTGTTTGGGGTAATACTAATGAGTTAATAGTGGGGTAACACTAATTAAGTTATTAGACTCAACTGCCAATGCAGCACAAATATAAAGTCACTTTTCACAGAAGACTTGCATTGCAAGGTCTACAATCTTTCCGATCATTCTTGCAGACATGGGCCCTCAATACGAGTTTGGCGGTATTCTGGTAGTACATCTGCAGGAATATTACAAAACGGAATAGCCATTATTGTCACTTGGTCCAGCAGATTTACCGCCAGATTACAAGTGGTGGTAGGTGGAGTTTGTCCCCATTTTTCAGAGTCCATTGGACTCCAGAGGGATTTTGGTGGAATTACCACCAGCAGTAATTCTGCCAGCAGTAATTCCACCGATTTTGCCAATTTCACCAGCAAGTTGAAATATTTACCTCCAGCATGATGCTGGAGGTAAATCCTCCACACCAGCACCAAACTCTGAAAATGGCAGATGGGTAAAAGTGGCAGTAATTCCGTTGCAGCCACTTTTTCACCTCTCTGCCATGGTCTTTTGTTATAATTAGCGCACATTGCAAGACATCAACACATTGGTCAGTGTCTTCTTGCTTGCACAGTATTTAAAATATCCAATACATTATTTATGGCACTTGGAGGCACTCTGTTTATTCCTCATTGCATGGAATTTAGACTATTTAATGAGACAAAATAAAGTTGCCCATGGTGACACCTACATTGTCTTTCTGGGTTACACAACCTAGTTTAGAAAAACATCCTTTTCTAAGTTAAATAAGCACTCTGCAAAATATACATACATTCCAACAAGATTGCATGATAACAATTCAAAAAAAGGCTACAAATGTTCTTTCACCTAAAACCTGTGGCAATCATAAACATATGCGTAACACATTGCAGATTTAAACCCATCATGTCTTTCTGCCATGCCGCACACAATCGCATATGGTGTAGTGGTGCTAGCTAGAGGGGGTGATGTCATCCACTGCAAAAACATTTTTAAATGAAAATATACATCATGTGTTGTTGGTCACAGCTTGCCCACATATCGCCATAGTTATTAGCTCCACCTACATGACGGAGCACCAATATGAGTGTGTGAGGGGTACTCTAGAGACAGATGACACAAAGCATGATATTTAATGTGACTAACCTTATGTTGTCAAACAAAGATTTATGTCCACTCCAGTCAGTAAGGGTCCTTGATGATGGTTTTCCTCCATGATGAGATTTATACATCGGAACCTGAGGTGGTCTTGGATTGACGTGAGCACAAAAAATAGGTCACCAAGCGACACAGGACTTTTTGCTACTGTTTAGTAAATAGGATTAAGGGATTTCCCATTGTGTCATACGTAAAGGTCCTATGCAAACATGTGGACTGTGTAGTTTAGTTTAGTTTAGTTTAGCTTATGTTCTTATATAGCGCACCTAACCCAAAGGTAACTGGGCGCTTCTGCTTAGGCTTACAACAAATTGTTACATGAGGTGAGAACATAAATATTACACAAAATAATAAAATACAATGACAACGAAATCATTTAGGCAAATGACTTGTGTTACAAATCAAGTCATAGTTTGCTTAGCAGGAGGGTGAGATACATTATATACAGTATACTATACAGTTGGTCAACTTTCATACATTGATAGAAAATGTGGCAGTGTGTAACAAAAAGGTACTCGGGTTGTTTTTTCATCAATTGTGTTGAAAACGTATTTTCTATGATTAGTTCTATACAGTTCTAAAGAAATACACACATTGTGAAATAGTTATGGGTGTTGAAGAACATATGTATTTGTTCATTTAGCCCCACAAATCGCCATAGGGCTTTGCATTATTGTTAAATATATGTGTTTTCTATGTACAATTTTCTTTCATTGTGGGTGTAATCGGCTGGTATGTAGGCTATGCTCTTTTTGTTATTTTTCAATGTGTGATGTCTCTGCCGTCCAACTAAGTACAAGTAGTTGTTTTTTGTGTATTGGTTCACATCTCAACATTTAATTTCTTGCAGTCTGGTGTTTATTTTAAAGTTGCATACAGTGCGTGCATTAAATTAAATTAGGAATGTACATGTTTTAGTATGAGATAAAGATTAATAATAAACATTTCCTTTGAGTAATTTAGCTGTGTATATTACATAGCCTGATCTGTCCGACACTTAGGTCTTGATCAATTGTGTAGGTTGAATACATATGTGAGTTTGGATGATCAAGACTTTACCAGGCACCCTGAAGAAGGTCATCAGAACTTTGACTTTGTCCGTTGACTTTAGCTGTCCTGGATCCCTAAAGGTCTCCTTCTGAACCTATTGGCTTTGGCAGTGCTTGTTCCCTCACAGGTTTTAAATGTTGAACACTTTTATGCTGGGATAATAGACTGCCTGCATCCCTTTGGGATAGTCTAACTGTTCTTAAAACCTCTCAGTCTGTTCTAATCTAACCCTAACCTTTCCTTCCTTGAAAACTCAATAGTGCATAGGTGATACTATATAAATGCTACACTGACCTTTAATTGAATCCTAACTTGAGATTAATGTAACAGCTAATTACTGCTTTTTAAATAATGCTATAAATAGTGTTGTGTATACATACATACATAATTTGTTATATTTTAAGTGTGTGAGTGTTTAATTGGATACTTGTGTTTGGTGATTTCATTGTAATTGTACAGCTCTGCAGCTCACATTACCCCTCTTAAAATAAGCGTGGCTGCTCAGTCACACTACCAACCTGTGTAGTACAGGCCTATATTAAACAATGAGTTACCTAACTCCAAGAGATTAGTGTTGTGTAGTCCCACACCAGTTGGACTGCACTAATTCCTACCTAACACTAGTATAGGGGGTGGTTCCCCAGAAAGCCAGCACATAGAATTGAATAACCACATATGTTTCGGATCCCTTTGAGCCTGCACTGCTAATATGATGCAACCTCCCTGAAACTTGAAAAGACTGTCTGGTAATCTAGCAAACATGCATGTATTTAAAAATAGAAGTTGTGTCAGTCCCCTGGAAACTTTGAGAGCTGCTTCTTCTGATGCCAGGGCCCGAATGGTGGGCATGGTTGCCCAATCTGCTTGGAAGGTCCTACCCCAGATGTCGACAATCCTGACATGTTTGTTATTTTTGTTACTTTCTTTTTTGTGGAAAAAGATCTCAACTACAACTTAATTTAACACATCAAGCATATGTTTTAATAAGCTCACTGAATAAGATGTCATGGTCTTGGCATCAGTCCAGGCCCACCACTGTCTCAAGGTCTCATAGTGTATTGCCAATGTTGTTTTACTAATTGCTGAGAAGTTACCTTTCTCTGTCCATATCTAATGATAGTGGTTTATGATCTTAATATTCTGAAGACCTACAGCCATTGGCTTGCGAAACGTATGTGTTTAGCCAATTTGCAATGCCAGTGCATTGACAGACACTATCAACGGCATCTTCAAAAAAAGTTCAGTTGTGTATAATTCAGTTAATTGTACCCTTGACAGGATTATCTGGAGACCAGGCTCATACTCATTCTAGTATTGGTTTTATTCTCAGTAGATTGAATATTTCATGACCCCCCGATTTAGATCTTTTGGCAATAGAAGGTGTTGACAGAGGCAGGCTAATTGGGGATTTATAGAATTTCAGCTCAGCTTCAATGACATTTGTGATGTCATCTTTGATGTCCTGGGTGTTAGTGTCAGCAGTGCACAGTGGCGGCGTGAGTTATGGTTGCTTACCTTACCATAACTGCCGAATTTCAGGGGTTTTTCAGTTTTACTTTGAACCATAATGTCCCTTTAACAACGTTTTTTTACTGAATTTCATAGGTTTTTAGTAGCGCAACTTAACCATAACGTCCCTTTAACAAAGTTATTTTACTGAATTTCATAGTTTTTTAGTAGCACAACTTAACAATAATAACTTTGACTTTATGTACATATAATATGGAACATACTGAACCCTGTCGACTGAATTTGATGGTCCGCAGACATGTTTGGACAACAGTACCACCACCTAAAAACTCTGGGGAGGTATGTGTAATAGTTATATCATAACATAGGAACATTTAACAAATTCACAAAGCAGCACACATACAAAGTATATGTAGTAATACTTAAAAAATGTTACCCATATATGTAACACACTAACCATTTATGTAAATACAATATGTTTTAAAATGGAATATACCAAAAGAAGATAAAGTGGCTTCCACCATAATTACCTCACAGACGCTCCACAACCAACAGCAAGACCAGACGTATACACTACTGATTACATATCTCACCAGATATAGTAAGTGCGCTTCTTTTTACTCATATATTTATAAACTTTCTATATTAGAAAAAAAAACATATAACTTTTTTGTTTTCTCACAGAAATGTGTAGTACTCTCGACTGGCTAGAGGAGCATTTCCCACGAGATGAAATGTTAGAAAATAGTCCACCTAATGGTACACACTTTACTATATTAACCAATTAATACATATAATTTTATATACATTTAACATATACATTTTTTTTATTACAGACCATACAAAAATTCCAAGCATCTCACAACAACAATCAGAGGATATCACTGTACAGCAGATTAATCAAAAAATGGACGACCTTATGCAAAATTTTATGGATTTGAAAAACTTTGTGGAAAATTATGTGAAACCCCCAAAAGCACACCATCGTCCAACCTGCACTTGTCCCCACTCACCCTAGCCCACGCAGTTAACCCCAAATCCTGTCTATGGACCAAAGCGTTTCGATGAGATTTCCTTCCCTTCTTCACCTGATCCCAGTTATCTAAAAATCCCTAATTCTCCTGTTTTTGTTTCCGTTTCTGCCCCACCTTCCCAGTCATAATTGTATATATATATGAAATAAAGTTACTTTTCTTATATTGTGTTGTAATTACTTTCAGTTCCTTGTGATAAAACCAATTTAGGTGTCCACGGACACCGCGGTTGTTCGGAAATGTTCGTAAAGAAACGAAAATGTAACTGTCCTGAGGACACTACATCTGTCCATAATGTTCTCATGCAAGTTGAAAATGTTCTAAGAACACTCGTAGTGTCCTGAAATGTTCGTAAATAAACGAAAATGGAGGTGTCCTTAAGAACACTATGCCTATTCGTAGTGTTCGATAGCAAGCAGAAACTGTTCTAAGAACACTCGTGGTGTCCTGAATTGTTCGTAAATAAACGAAAATGGAGGTGTGCTTGAAATGCTATTTCTGTCCGTATTGTTAGCAAATAAATTAAACTGTGCTAAGAACAAACGGCTGTCCGTAACTGTTCGTTTTACATGTGATGCACTTTTAATTAGTTCAGGACGCGAACACTGTCCGTAGAACATCAACACGCATGCGCAAAACAATGTCCGTACATTGGGTGTCCTGCGGCGACCGCTACCTTAGCGAACATGCTCACAAAACAATCATGTGACTGCGCCCACGCTCATCTCGTGCTCTAAATGCGGACACTGTTCGTGTCCCCGACCAGTTTAAAAGTACATTTCCAAGTAATGCACAATATTTCTCATTAAAAAATCACCATACCACAAATACCACATACTAATCCTAACTTTCCACATAGTTTTTGTGACTTTTTGAACTTTTTTTGATGTTTGATCTGTCTTGCGGACGGCGCGCAAGGCCGCTACCCGCGCACAAGCACCCCGATATAAGAGCACGCCCTAGAGCACATTCTCATTGTGTTTCTGACTATTCCACAGAGCACACTGCATTTTGCTGCACACTTTGCAGATTTTGAGATTTCCATCTCCAAGCCTATGACATCCATGGCTCGACTATTACCACATTTTGCTACATCTGCCTCAGCACCACCCCCACCCCCTCCACCACCACCATTTCCCCAAGGGCCTGAAGAGGGGAACAGGAGTGAGGATACAGAGGAGGAAGAAGAGGATGACGAGAATGAGGTAGAGGAAATCCCTACTACCCGCTGTCGGTGTGAATCTTGGGTGTGGCGGTTTTTTACCGTTCATGGAAACGGTCCTAAGTCTCATGCGAACCGTGTCACCTGTAATGAGTACAAAATGATACTCAGTCGCAGGAAGCATGGTTCGTATAGCTTTGGGACCACTACCATGAAGCGACACCTGCGCTCATTCCACACTGGGGCCATTCGCAAGGTTGTACCTTGCGAGAAGCGTAGTAGGTTGATTGCCTCTACTTCATCCTCCGTTCCTGATCCTGTCACCACAAGGAACACCTCTGTGGGACAGCGTCTTCCTCAAGCTGCCTCACAGGCCATACAGAATTCTGATGACCCTTATCTTTCGAGGGTCACAGTTGTATGTGTGTACTGTGACACAGTACTGTGCAGGGGGGAGCGACTTCGGAGTGCTTTTGAGACAATCGTCTCAGAGCACCAGAAGACCTGCTCACTACCCAAATAAAACCCACTCTACATCTTCCTCTCTCAGCTCGCCCTTTCTTATCCCTTTGGTTGGTGTACCCCTCCCTTTACCCTCCTTTCCCTCCTCTCCTAGTGTGTCGTGTATAAAAAAGAACAAAAAAAATACAAAATAACAAAAATCAAAACAAAAATAAGGCTCTTTTCAGAGCCGCCCTTCACAGTTAAAAAATAGAAGTGAAGATACATAAAGAATAGCCATTTCCATTTCGTGAAAGTCCGCGGACGGTCCGCGAACAGAAAAACAATTGCATTGCTACCCATTTGAAACCAATGCATTTTTCTCTAACAGGACGTGGTGGCTCTGAAAAGAGCCTTTGGGAGGTGTTTGAATGTAAAACATTTTAACTACGTAAGACGTACTTCAAAACGAATGCTGTATTTCTAAAAAAGGTTGCAATGCATTTTGTACATTTCTCAGAAAAATCTGATTGCCAGCATAAGTAAGATGGACTCCATCTTTGCGAAAAATGTATGTACTACTAAACAAAATATTTTCATTGTTAAAAAGGACATGCCAAAATCTCTTAGGAAGGCACAAACAGCCTTATTAACATTACGCCTTGCTTTCTCCATTTGTGGACCACATGAGAAAGAACGAAGCCACACTTGTCTCTGCGCAATCGTGAAAAAATTATTTTACAGTTTGGAAACATGTCCATTATCTTCTGAAGTCCTTCTTTCATTGCAAATTGCAAAAAAATTCCAGACACATGTCCTAAACTGTTCCCTCCACAATGAATTACAATTATGTCTGGATGTTCCTCTATCTTCAAAATTGCACAGAGAGGTAGTAAATCCAACCACTTCATTCCACGCACTCCATGCCAGTGCACTTCCACATGTGGGAATCCAAGATCTATAGATACTCCACAGCTTTCTGCATGCACCTTCAACCAATGAATCCACGAGTCTCCCAAAATCCATACAATCTGTGTTTTGAAACACTCAGCCATAGCTATCTGTTCTTCTCTCTGCAAAAACAATATCTGAGAAAACCTCTCCTAGCACAACACACTCACTAAACTTTACTGACTAATCCCTTGCTTCATCCAATCTCATTTCCATACCTCCCCTCCCCAAATTCCCTGGATGTAATACAAGGTGTCCTAGAACTACCGCTATGTCCGCGAACGTATCGTAACATGTACAGCCCTTCTACCATTTCGATTTCACTCTCTGTGCCATTTACTCATTGGATGTTGCTAAGCAATCACATGACCATTCACCAATCAAATCCAATAACTCTACATGTAACTGCATCATCATAGAGCAGCACTACAAATGTACGGTGTATCTCTCGGAGTACAAGTCTCACACCATTGCCAACCACGATCTACGAGAAATACTATACAAATCTCCAATATTTCTACTTGCAGCTTCGTCCATATCCATATACATCAAGAGAAAGTACTGGTATGCATATTTTCTACACAGTACATGAACACATTTTCTAACCGACTTTTACCTTCTATAATCTGAAAAATGAATGGACGATCATTGTTTCATTGTCCTAAAATGACCTGTCACTTACAAACCTTTATATCGTTTAATTTCTTCATACACACACACACATGCAAATACTATTAAACTAACATTTTTTAAATAAAATATATACACGACATATAATCACACAAAATAACATACACGTTCTATGATCAAATCTCAAACAATAATATTTGTACAAACACATAATTGGTTTTAATGTTTTTCGTTTCTATAAGTACTTACATACATTTATATAGGACAAGCAGACTATGACATTCACTCACTGTTACGTGCAAAAGCAGGCTATGACACATAGCTCTTAACTCACACGCTTTTGGCGGGTGTCACCCGCCTTGTAAAGGACTGACTCACCCGCCAAACCTCCTGCACACCCATTCATTCCAATGGGCGTCTCACCCGCCAAAAACAAAATCAGGTGATTTCACCCGCCTTTGCGACACACATGGTTGAGAGCTATGATGACAATGACTATTACCTGGAAAAGCTTAGTTACAAGAATAGTGGTATACGTTGGTAGATTATGAATTCCACAAACCATAGTAAAGATATTTTCTTTCCTACTCTTAGTCATAATATAGTTTTAATGGTTTTCAGGAAGGCGCTGAGCATTTCAATGTAAAAAAATCTATGTCTATAATGAAAACAGTGCTATATAGCAACCAAATTACTAATTTCTTTCTTTTACAATTGCAGTGAAGCCCATTCTCCTGAATAGAAACAGCCAATTTTGATTTACAAAGAACAACTAAGAAGCAAACTACTCATTTTTGAAAAAAAAGTAAGTAGATTGTTACCATAATATTTGATTTATAACTCACACGCACTGTACGGTGCATTCATGGTATTTCTGTGCCTAGAAATAGAGATTCTGCACCATTCTGACCAAAAATCCTCCCCGTCTTAAACAGTGATCTCCTGTCAGAATGACCCTCAAATTCCTATATTTCGGCACACAAATTACCCAACTCAGCCGCTAGAATGTAGATGTTGTAGAACAAACAATTGTTTTAATTGTATAGCTTTACCTATATTACTTATTCTTCTTCACACCACCGGCTAATATTTTTCTGTCATCTGAACCCCAGTTTAGTAACACATTAATTGAAGAATACCCATCCCTAGTAGTTCAACTTTCCAATTTACAATCACACACCATTACATAAATCTTCATCATCTTACTCAAACAATCATGCACACAACACACATGCATTGCAGAAAACCCCAACCCATACCTTCTGTATTTTTTTCAACAGACGCTAAAGAATGCCCACCAAAAAGCAACTCCGTAGAAAGGGACGCAGAAGTAGAGCAAATGAAAAGAAAAGTCTCCAACATAAGCACCCATCTATAGCAGAATTTGTAAAAAAACGTTGAAACACCAGAGCTAATACAGTCATGTTGTGAAACAGAAGAAGTTTCTAGTGCAAACACTTTGCCTCCTCTATCACAAAGTAAAACGACCCAAAAAACTATTAACAGAAAATCAACTATCACTACAAATAAAACATCTTTTATAAATCTTGATATAGTACAAAGTAAGCATACCAAGAAAAGTATATTAGCCAAAATGTTCCGTCACAAAGTCCTTCAAAATCTGATAAAAACAGGAGAGAAACCAGGTTCAACACTTCAAACCTATCGTAGGAAAGTAATCTTAGAAGCGTTGATAGACAGTGCAATTCTTCTCAAAAGAAACTTATTTATTGTTGTGTTAAACAGAATTAAACCACTAACAAAACTAATAACTAAATTTAAAAAAAGACTTCTCAATAAACGAAATGTGAACAGAAATAACTTCTTAAATATCTGTGGAGGTGAATGGAGTCACACTAAAAGCACAGAACCATACTTTAATGAAGAAGCTTACAAACAAAAGCAAACAAATACAATTGCCATACATAGCAGTGGTCGAGGTTATGAAAAAGTTAATAATACCATAATGGAACAAGAAGTACTCCTTACAAAAATATGCCTTGAAAACTTAGATTTACTCCTCCATTCGACTGAATCAGAACATCTAATTTACACATGACCATGCACGTCAATGTGTAACATTCCCAAAAAAAGTTCAAATCTTTACGCCTATTCCTCAATCAATATGTGAAAAGCAAAGACAAAATCAAAATACTGCAAAGTATGGATGCTTGTCCAGTACGCAAGCACACAGGACTGTAAGGACATTCGTTGGCCTGCATATCAGGAGCTACTTGCAAAACAACCTTCCATGATATCAAAACGATATCAACACATCATGCAAGTATAAGAAATCTAGTTTATAAACTGTAATATGCAAAAAGTCCTGCTTTAACACTGGCCAATTTAAATAACATTCTTCTACATGGTACACCAAAAGACCTACTAGAAGAAATCGAGTATATACAGAAAAAATATTTTGGAAATGAAATCCACTTACAAGATGAATTAGCTGTCAACCAACTTCGTAACAAATCTGCACATGGCAACCTTTCACTACACAATCCAAAACAGAAATACTAAAATTTCAAAGCACTTCAGCTGAAGTATCAAACCATGTGTGTGTATTTTGCTGCAGAACATGTTATAAAAGTAACACAAAAACTATAGACCTTTCATACAAAATAGAAGACAATGAAGATTCTAAATGGTTTGAATTAGCTCTCTACCTTATAGCAGAAAACAAATACGAAATAACTGACCCCATAATACTTTGCAGTTACTGCACTACCAAACTTGACAACAACCAAACTCCTTCACGTGCTATCTCAAATAACTTGGAATTACATCCACTACCAAAACTCCTTCAACAACTTAATTTATATGAGAGCATCATAATTCAAACAGTTCATCCATTTCAAGCAATAATACGCCTTCAACCAAAAACTGCAAAAATTACCTCCCTCTGAATTAGTGAAAGGTATTCGTGGAAAAGTAGTGTATTTACCATTAGATCTAAAAGAAAATGTGCACACTCTAGGAGTGCAACGTCCAATGCAACAATCTTTAATTATCTTGGTTAATGGAGTACCTACAAAAGACAAAAAAATTTGGAAACAACTGGTAGATTTACATAAAGTTAGAGAAGGCCTGCAATATCTCAAAGAGAATAATGATTATTACAAAGAAATTAATATTGAAGAAAACTTGAAAGATACAACTGAAATAATTCAAGAGACACAAGAAACTGGTCAATTTGAGCTCCTAGATCCTGACATAATAGCAAACACTTTAGACCATTATACAATTCACCCATTGCACTCTAATGACACCATAGAAGATGCACTGGAAACGTACCCAATGCGTCAAACAAAAGGATCACCAATCAGCATATGGGAAAAAAGTATAGAAGCACGTGCTTTTCCTTTACTCTTTTCTACTGGCAAAGGAGGAAGATACGATGATAGACATGTTCAAATATCAGCATCAGAATATCGCTCATTACGAATGTATTCTGAAGATCCCAGATTTCGACAAAATGTGGAATACATATTCCACCTACTCTTTGAAAGTGAACTAGCAACTTTATGTTACGGAGTTGCACACATATTAAAATCAGGATCACACTTTCAAAATATGAAAAGCCACACAATTGTTACAAAAAGCTCAACAAAAAGAAGAGGTTTTACAGGCAAATCTTACAAATCTATTAGCAAATATGCAAGGTACTAAAGAGTACTGGTTTCGACGCCATGGAGATGTACGTTGTATGATCAGAAACCTTGGCCCACCCACCTGGTTTGTTACATTAAGTTGCGCAGAATATGCATGGGAAGATTTACATGCTTTCCTACGCATATCAAACGAAAACAAAACATAGATATACTAACACCTGGAGAACTTTGTTCTCAGGATCCTGTGAATGTTTCTAGATATTTTCACCATCGCTTCATTGCTATGCTACATTTTATTTGTAATAAAACTGTTCCTCCCCTTGGAGAAGCGCAACACTTCTTTTGGAGAAAAGAATACCAAGCCAGAGGAGCGCCACATGTCCACATTTTTTATGGATTAAAGATGCTCCTAAATTTGGTCAAGACAGTGATGCCACTGTTTTACAGTTTATTGAAAAATATGTCACTTGTGAAATTCCGTCAGAATCCACACATAGTGATCTTCATGCAAAAATCTTACAATTCCAAAGACACAAATGTGGCAAATATTGTCGTCGCAAATACAAAAACAAAGGGAAATACTACACCAAATGACGATTTGCTTTCCCTAGACCAGTTACAAATACAGGTCAAGTGAACAACCTCATGTCTTCGGTTAGACATAGTGTTAAAGGTAAGTCACCTAAAAATACATATTTCATAAAAAGAAAAGAAGAAGAAAAATATATCAATGATTACAATGCAATCATTGCCCACTTGTGGAATGCAAACATACATGTGCAGTACATTACAGAAAATTCTACTGCAGTTGCACGATATGTCACAGCATACTTAACCAAATCAAAAAAGACAGAGCTCCAAGACCTCTGGAATGACCTGTCATCAGATAAAACAGTGTCTCAGAAATTATACAGCTTGGGCATAAAAATGCTGTCCCATAGAGAATGTGGATCCTATGAAGCAGCTTATCGATTAACTGGTACTGCATTGTATGGTAAATCTGAAAATATAGTATGGCTAAGTCTTGGTCCAGCTAAATCTAAAAAAAGAGTTCTAAAATCATACGAAGATATAGGAACAATAGCCAAACATGATCCCAACAGCCAGGACATTTTAAAAAACAATTTATTGGACACATACTACCCTAACAGGAGTGCCACTTTGGAAACCATGTGTCTATACCACATAGCCCAAAACTACACATACAAAAATAATATAACACCTGATGAGCAAAACCGTAAATACAAAGTGAGAAACTTTGATGGCAGCTTAGTAAAACTCACCAAACCAAATTTAATTAATCATATCAAATTGTCATTAAAGACTCCTCAACATAAAGAAATATATTACATGTCCCTGCTACAACTCTTCAAACCATGGAGAAAAGAAGAAGAAATACTAGATACCTATGACTCATATGAAGACGCTTTCAAAGCCAATGAAAGCAGTATAACTGATGTACAATACAAAACAATGTTGCACAATGAACAGCAACATGAAGAGGAACTCCAGGCCCAACTAGATAAGGACACTCCTGACAGTAGTCAACCTTCTGTCACAGGAAGCCAAGAACCACTGGGAGAACCACTTATAACTATAAATGAGGCAGAATTAGCTATGATAGAAGTAGAAAACACCATGTGTCACTATGAAGATAAAGAAGACTTAACTACACTACAATTAAAACTAAACAAAGAGCAACGTAGCATTTTTCAAGAAATAACAAAAGAAATTGCACATGGTGTGCAACATGCAACATGAAAACAAAGAATGCACCTGCCAAAATTACAAACCTATACTATTGTATGTCAGTGGTGAAGCTGGTTCTGGCAAAACATTCCTAATCAAAATCATCAGTAAGTTCCTTCAACAATTGACAAACAACAAACTGTCAACTGTTGTCACTGCCCCCACAGGTTTAGCTGCCTACAACATAGGTGGTGTCACTTTACACCGATTACTACTCCTGCCAGTAGAACACCAAAACAAGTTAGATCATTACAAACTTTCTGCAGAAGCTGCAATGGAAGTACGCAGAGTATTGAAACAAATGAAAATGCTACTAATTGATGAAGTGAGCATGGTGTCCAACCTAATGTTGGCTTTGATTCACCTCAGATTACAAGAAGTACTCAAAACAAACTATGAAGAGCTCTTTGCAAGAAAACACATCATTGTTTTCAGAGATCTTCTTCAATTGACACCTGTAAAAGGTGAGCCTATTTTTAAAACATTAGGACACAAACTCTGCCGTAAAACTGTTGGCAGCATTGGAAATGTCAACCTTTGGCAACATTTCCAATACAGAGAATTAACAGAAAACATGCGCCAATCTGCAGATCTCACTTATGCCAACATCTTAAGAAGTATCAGAGGTGGTATACTTTCTAGAGAAGCAGAAGCAATATTGAAAACCCGGCACATTCATGCACTTTATGGTGATAATGCATGTGCTACAGATGTTATGGAACAATTAGCCCACAAAAATGTCAATTGTATGGCCTTAATGCCAACTCTTGCAAGCTGTTTCAAATTCAATGAAATAATGTTAAGCAAAGAAATGCAACCAATTATGGAAATTAGCGCCACACACAAACTAGATGTACATGGAATGACACTACCCATGTGTGACCAAGCCACAGCAAGACTAAATAGTTTAGAAAAATCAATCTCAAACACAGCAGGCTTGGAAAAGATATTACAACTATCCTTAAATTGCAGAGTAATGCTTAAACGTAACCTTGACGTGGACCAAGGACTAGTTAATGGAGCACTGGGTACAGTTGTTGGCTTTCAAACATACCCACGTGACAACAAAATTCAGTTTGTCAATATTCTCTTTGACAAACTTTCAGAAGTAAAAAGAAAAGGACGCTCAACAGCTCGATTCCTTCTCTTCAAAGACATGTATGTACTCAGAGAACAATTTTCTCTAACTCTTGCATACGCAGTCACCTTTCATAAATCACAAGGTCTTACTCTAGACAAAGCAATGATAGACATTGGTAACACAGTCTTTAAAGAAGGCATGAGCTACGTAGCACTGTCACGCCTACGTACAATTGACGGTCTATTTCTAATAAACTTTGATGCAAGTAAAGTAAACGCTGATATTCCATGCATTTTAGAATACAATAGACTTCGTTCATTATACACCCCCCATCTACAAACATATCCTGTTCCACAAAAAGGAAAATGTTCTAAAAGAAAACTAAATCAAACAGAAATGCAAAAGGATGTCACTGCAAATCCTCCAAAGAGACTAAAAGAAACTAAAACTTCATCAAGTACCACAAGCAAAAAAGAATCAATTAGGGAAAGTAAACCAGGTACTTCTTTAAAGAAGGAAGACAAACTCCAAAAAAAGCAGTTAGATACAGAACTACCTGGACCATTTAAATTCTCAAATATTGTTGGTGTAAGTTGCTACGCAAATGTAGCAATGAATATTCTATTTCAATTACCACCAATTGTTGACAACATTTTCTTACACAGTACAGACCCATTGTGTTTGCAAATGTTAGTACTTCACAGAAATGCAGCAAACAATCCTGACAACACGTATAGTGTTTATGGAATAAGACAACAATTGCATATATAAAAAAAAAATGTGGATGGTTTGAATGTAATGATAGTACCGTTACTCTAAAGCAGAGATTACCAGCTAATCTTACAAACGCGTATTTAATGTTCTTAAAACCAAAATTTGATAACTGAACTGTACTTTAACCTTAAGTACACTTGTAGTAAAAAAATATAAACTGTCACAATATTTCAAAACCTATCTAACTGCCCAAAGATTCTACAACTAATCAGATAAATTAATACCACTCAAATGGAGCAAAACATAGACAGTTAGAATACGCCAATTGGTATCTAACTGTCCCAAAATTTACAAATATGCAAACAGATAAATCAATACCACGAAATGATATCAAAACATAAACAGTTAGAATGTGCCTACTGGTATCTAACTGGGCCAAAATTTTACAATATCCAAACAAATACCTAATATCTTACTGCTCACAAAAACTGAAACAATCCAATACATAAAGCATTAGGCAAAAAGAACAAGTAAACGCGGAAAACAAACAAATAAATATACTGTAGCATAACAGAAAAAGGTTTTTTTTTTTAATCCAACATGGATTTTTTTTCTCCCACAGACCCAATGATTTTAGCAACAAACACAGAAACTTTGCAAATTGCACAGTACTCTGGTTTGTAATCTACTAAATATGAGGGTCAATAAAAAGAAGAAAATGTTGATTGTACAATGTAATACGTCAGTATAAAATACTAATACTAACATGCTATTTTCTTTTATTACAGAAATGAACAAGAAAAACATGGACTCCCGTTACTAAACCAAATAGTACGTATAACAAGATAAATACAACCATCGCAGCATATCACACCCATACACGCTTATAACATTGTTCCTTATAAATTAGTTTTTGACCCAAAGTTAAAAGCCACTATGGGTGTGATATGCTGCGGTGGTTGTGGCCAGGGCATACACTCTTGGGTGCATGGCCAAATGGCCATGCACCCAACATTCTATACCCTGGCCACAACCACCGCACCATATCACACCCATAGATGCAAGCATTGCAACCATTTTTATGTCCGCGGACAGGGGGAATGTCCTAGGACACATTCAACTTGCCAGAGGACAATACAAACAGCGTCCTCAGGACACCCCCAATTTCTTTATGTACGAACATTTCAGGACACCACGATTGTTCTTAAAACATTTTCACCTTTCCAACGAACAATACAGACAACGTCTCCAGGACACCCCCTGCAAACATTCCAAGACCCCACGAGTGTTCTTAGAACACTTTCAAGTTGACACCGAATCCATTATGTTTATTTACGAACATTTCAGAACAGTCGTGTTGTCCGCAGACAAATCGAACACAACAAAAGCGTCTAGCACATAAATAAAATACAACTTTGAACCTATCTCATACTCCCCCATCCTCCCCAAAGACTTCTACACACCAACACACTATACTAAATACACACTTTGAACAAACTTTCACCACTCTGTCTGCGGACGTCCGCAAATGCAAGATGGCGGGCGCGACAGAAAATCTGACGCGCATCACGCACCACGCCACCCAATCAGCGAACACGTCGCATGTCCGCGGACATAACACAAGCCGCTGGGCCAATCGGGGTGCTGTCCGTGGAGCAAACAGGGAAGTCCGTCCGCGAAGCGAACACAGATATCACTAATTTTTTTGCCTTACATTTTGGTCATTTTTAAAAAAACTACTGTACAGATTTACACCAAATGTGCAAAAGCACGCTTTCGGGACCAGGCCGCCGCTCCTGCCGCAAATTTGGTGTAAATCCGTCCAGCGGTTCGGGCTGTAGCCGTGCGCAAAGTTTTTTCCCATTCAGTCTATGGGAAAAAAAAAGTTTTGGGACCCCCCTATAACTTTTCCCCCCCTAGACGAATCCTCACCAAACTTTGCTTAAAATTCAGAGTGGGCCATATACTTATTTTGCAAAGTTTGGTGCGGATTCGTCCAGGGGGAGCGAAGTTATAAGCCACCCAAAAGTGCTCTTCCTATGGAAACACCAACTTAACCATAACTACATGGACGCTACCATGTCCATGTAATGTAGGTATTAGCATGTTTTTACCATCCAGACCATGATCATGGAATATTTACTATGGGATTTGTCTCGCCTCTACTGGTTCTGTAGTGTCAGTTCCATGCATGCTAAAAGACCGGCATCTTCAGTGAATAGTAAACAGCTGTTGATATCGCCCTTCCATAACCGGAACATTCACATTGAGACGGGATAAAGAACAAGTAATTTATGGAAAGATTAAATAGTTTGGGGCGCCACAAAACATAAATATGACTTCTCCTTTTTGGCTTAGAGATATTGGGCCTCATTACAAGCATGGCGGTAGCCGTGCCTGTATGGCCGGCACGGCTACCGCCATGCTCGTTACCAGCCACGCCACCCACGATTGAGCAATAACTGGCCCATTACGAGTTAAATGGGTCAGTAATTGCCCATTCGCTGGTGGCGGTATTGCTGGGCTCTCGATCCCCATTCTGTCCCATAAGGCAGAATGGGGGTGGGGAGCATGGTTGCACCGGCACCGTTGATAATGGTGCCAGTGCAATCACGAGTTCTGCTCGCAGGTGCCGCACAGCCTGCCAGGTAAGACCTGGCGGGCTGCCAGGAACCCGCGAGCAGAACTCGTAATGCGGCGGGAAGGTATGAACAGTGCCGGTGCCTTACCGGCACCGTTCATACCGTCACTGCCACCCTTATAATGAGGCCCATTTAGTAGAAAATAAAAATGATCTCACATATTGGTGGTACCCATTCCAGAGCAGAAAGCAGCTTGGGCGTGGGACATAAAATGCTCTTCATTCAGCCACTTTTTAATTTGATTCAGTAGAACCATGCTCAGCAGCTTGCAAGTACTAGAAATAATTGAAATAGTCCCATAGTTACTGCTTGTGCTAGGACAACCTGCCTTAAAGATTGGAAACATTATAGTCGAAAGCAGGGACTCTGGAATTGCATGTTATTTTAGACCATCATTAAGCAGGACATATAATTCTGGAATCAATACAATAGGATTCTGTATACACTGTACAAGTCTGGTCCTGCTGTCTTCTTTTTGCATGTATTGCAAGGAGGGTTGGACTGGGACAACAAAAAGGTCCAGGCAGAAATAAAAAAAGGGACCCACTACTCCCCAAAAAAGATTTACATTTATACACTGCGAGTAAGGTTTGTTTGAATACACTCTAAATAAATCCCCTCTAGGGACTATCCGTTTTGGAATGTAAGGCACAGTGAGAAAAAATGAGTTGCTCAGGGTCGCACACTTTGCTTAAGTGTTGAAGCCAGCATATAAGCACAGTCACCAATTTGTATTCTTAGCCTCATTATTTTGCTGCTCTACTTGTACTGGAAGACACAATTACTTGTGATTGTTTCGTTTCTAGATCGGAAAGTATGGCTTGTTTTGCAGTGTTGTCTTGCAATTTAGTACATGATTCAAAATACACTAACCATACATTGCATATTGTTTTAAATACTTATAGAAACAAATTACATACACTTAATATGAGTGAAGCTTTTTTTCAATTTTCAGAGGAAGAGTACACGTACCCCCAAGCAAGTTTGGGGGGTAAATGAAAAAAGAGTGTAACAGAACTACCTGCTTTTCTGCCGCTTCCAAACTCTTCATGAGAAACCTGGTTTCATATCACTGTGCATAAAAGGAGGTAACTGAATAACCTCTTGTTTTTTAGCACACCTAAGTATGGGTTGCAAACCCATAGAGAGATAATACCTCCAACAGAAGCATGGAGGCATTACCTACAATTAAATGGTGTGTGGCGGAGGCTTTGCGGTGCGGTTCGCTGGTCGAGTTCCCTGGGCTTGCTGGCCGAGTTCCCTGGGTCTGCTTACCATTTATGTGGAAGGTCAGTGCTGCACGTTCCCCTGGCAGCTGCATTCTGGTTGGATGTCCCGCTCCTTTGTTCTTCGACCTGCAAGTACCGGCGCCCCCCGTTGTAAGTGGTGTCGCCGGCAGGGACATAGAAACGGAGCACGGACATCTTGCTCAAGGTCATTCTGTTTCTTGGAAATTGGCATGTCACATAGCGTATGTTTATTTTCAAAGTACTGTTTGGTTAGTCATGTGGCATGTGGTATTGATAGTACCAGTCATCGAATGTATTACTGAATTATTGTATTACTGACCTCATTAATGTGCCACTTTGTGCTTTGAGTTATAGGCGGTACCACAAGCTATGTGAAGTAGCAAAGCGTGGATTTGTTTACCAAGGAGAGGTGCCCTTACGGCGACATCAATTTCACCAGAATGCCAGGGGTAGCAGAAGTGACATACCCCAACAACAATGATTGGGCGATACAATTTACACACACATATAGCAACTCCGGTATTAACTTTCTTGACCTAACAATCAGTATAACAATGATGTATCCATTAGCTAGGAGGCGTCCCAGATCTCCCCGCACAGTCTAGACGATCAAAGAGTCCATCTACTTCGTAATGACGAAAAAAAAATGCTTTGTAAAAATCTAAAAAGATTATACACAAATAAAAAAAAATAAAAAAAAATAACAGTGCTTTGAAAAAAGGACATTTCGTAAGTCTACCTCAGTCAATGCGGTTCTACACGCTAGCAGTTGCCGCAAAAAAGCGGTTATTTCCAACATACCAAAGGGTGAATAAATAAGGACTAGAAGAAACTGCTCAAACAGTGATGACTTCAAACAAGAATGTCACATGATACAGCAAAGATTTTTGGCAAGAGGATATGACCATTGTATTTTAAGCAAGGCTGAACAGGCCATTAAAAGGATCAGAAGGATGGATCTGCTCACTCCCAAAACACGCACTAACACAACACATAGTAGCAAACTTAAATTCATTACACGCTTCAATGCAGATAGCTCAAATATATATAGTATTGTCAAAAGGCATTGGCATTTACTTCATTTAGACAGAGATATCACGACATGGTTGGATCATACTCCCAACTTTATTTACAACAAAGCAGAAACCATTAAGAATATACTCTGCCCTTCATTTATGTCCAACCCACAACCTAAACATACTTGGCTTCAACAGTCCGTTAACAATGGCTTCTATAAATGTGTGGCTGTTCAATATGTGTCCATGCATTTGAAACCAGTGAAGTTGAATTTGGCAAATCAGGTACATACAAAGTTAACTCTTCTATTAATTGTAACACCAAATTATGCATGTACTGTATCATGTGCATATGTGGACAGTGCTATATTGGCAGCACAATTCGGCCCTTAAAGATTAGAATATATGAACATCTGTGAACTATTTCAAGCCAGGAGTCTAAATATCTCCTGGCCACGCACTGGCAAAAACCTCACCAAATGGATAACAAAGCATTAATATATATTTGTGGGTATGGCGAAAGTCTCCTTACCACAGCAAGGTGGCAACCTTGTTCTCAGGATTAGGCAATTGGAAGCCCACCTTATATGCCAATATCGCACTGTGGCACATGGACTCAACAAAGACCATGAATTATCTGTATTTCTGTGAAGCTATGTAAAGTAGATGAGTTACATGTGATGTGATTCTGAATTTATGCATCAGAACCTAATTACTTGGATAATAGATGGACCTCACCCATGACTGGTCATTCATGTTGCCCTGTATGGACGCACAGTAGTTTGTCCTTGCATTTAACTAACTGAATACTGGCGGTGCCAGCCGCAGATTTCCCTGGCTCACCGGGTCTAAAGAGAAGGTTTAATCAATTACGCTAATCAGAGTAAATCACCACTTTAACTAATGGATTAATCTAGACAACCTTGATAAGTATTAGCTTGGCCCATAATTTCTCCCCTGTCAATCCCCCCCCTAAATGAATGGCCCCGGAGTCTCCCACTTTTTTCTTTACTTATATTATTTCAAGAATTATTTCGAGGGTTTTTTCGCACCAGCGGGTTTTATAATTATATTAACTCCAGATGGCTGTCATAGTGCTGGCCACCTTGACGGGTTACATATGAAATACAATTATGCATCAAACATGGCCGCCCTCTAGAGCCGCAAGCCATGCTAAGTTGTACGTACTAGCCTCGCGCCAATGCTTAAACAGAAGCAAATCCTTGCAGCGCGTGACTCCGTCCACGGCATTTATGTGGAAACGCTGGTAAGAGAGGTCTTTCGCGCACATCCCTATCAGGGGCTGCGAATGCGTATGTGACCGTGTAGCCAAACTAATGATATTTATTAGAGTACTTTCTCTCCTTCTTCCTCCCACCATATCGATGTGATTTCCAATCGCCTAACGGTCTCAAGACTTTTCGACACTCATTAGAGTGCAGCTCGCAACAGCAATAATATAGGTATGTGCAATCCATTATATATATATTTTTGCAAATCCATGGCTAAAATGAATAATTAGTAGCAATTCTATCACATCACTTGATCAGTAATAGAAATATCCTTCGCTTACAGTGGAGCCCATTGTTTTGAATACTCAGAACGGCATAATCTACATTTACTATTGGAAATGAGTAACCCGGCGAGAGACAATCTGAATGCAACAAGCATTCTGATTGGCTCTCGCCAGGTCCCTACCCAGCCGGGAATCCCTGCGTCGGGATTCCACGGCCTTTGTCCCCGGCGGAGGGCATGGCAATCCCTCAGCCAATGAGGAGGCTCGAAGCAGGGCCATCCCCGCTCCGACCCTCCCCGCGGCTGAGAGGCTGCCTTCGCCCCCCGCCGGGGACTCGGGTAAGTCTTTTTTTTTTTTTTTAAATTCCCTTCCCTAAGTCCCACCAACCCCCCCAATTTACCTTCATGGCCCTGCGTCCCCGGCAGGGCACGAGGGAAGCCTCCAGCCTTGTGGAGACTCGGAGTGGGGCCATCCCCGCTCTGCGCCTCCACACGGCTGGGGGCTTCCCTCGTCCCCTGCCGGGGACGCAGGTACATTTTCTTTTTTTTTTTTTTCCTCTTCCCCCTGTCCCCCTCCCAACCCCACTTACCTTCTTTTGATCCTTTTTTGGGAGCGGACGCGCTGGGAACACTTGTATTACCAGCGCGTCCGCTCCAAATGGCCGCCATGGAAAGGGAAAATGGACTCCGTTTTCCCGTTCCATTGCGGCAGCCATTTTCTTTTTTTTTGTTTATCCCAAAACGCCGCAGCGCCCGAAACCCTGCAGCGTTTCGGGACAAAAAATTAAAGCTTTTAGTGCCCCGGTCACGCAATTTTTGCGGGCCGGGGTACTAATAGCAATAGAACCCTCGCGTCGGGGGCATTACTCTGCTCGGGTTCTATTGCTTAAGTGGCAATAACACTCTTGACATATTGCCCCATGCATTTTATTCCCATGTCCCTTATTGATAAATATCTTCACCATTTCTCTTCTTAGCACTACACAAGCCTTCCAAGGACTTCTAAGGTACAAAACTAATCTTGCAATAGACTTCTGTGCGTTCAGTATAAGTGCACATGCTTAACCAGGTTGGATTATATGCTAATATGGTAATTTTTCCTGTTTTATTTTGCTTTGTTGCACATGGCATCCACTTCAAAATAGAAATCCAATAATATTGAACTGATAAGTAATATCCTTTTCTATATGGGCTTTGATTTGTTTTATGAACAACTACCTTATATTTGGACGGTCTGACTAATGTTTTGTGCAAATCACCCACTGTGCCTCCATTGTTTTTGATCATTTTGCACTAACCACCACTTATGGTGCATCTTTGTATTGTTAATGTATATTTTACATGCAGCCTCGGAGGAAGAGCCTTACAGCTCGAAACACGTGTCAGGTTGCCTTCTACCTAATTAAATTGTGCATAACTTGCATTGACTTTGTTGTTTAAGTGCGCAGTCTGAAAGCAAACAATCCCTTTTATGTCAAGCAATGTGTCCGTGGGTAACTTGGCAGGCAACCCACACCTTGCTTTTACCTGCAGCCCATCAACATGCTAACTTCCTACGGTTCTAGCGCTGGCTCTCACTAGTTCCTCTCTGCCAATCTTCTTTTACTTTGACATTACACAACCCTTGACCCCTGATGACATCACAGGAAGTGATGTCATTTCAGCCCACCCCCAAGTGACTTCACTGGTAGTGATTGCACACGACCTTCAAATGCATCTAAAACTGGGTTTCCACCCAGAACATTCAAACACACACTATCACATTCCTACTCATGCACCTACCAGTCACACACTCATACACCTTCTCTTGCATACACCCTCACTGCATTCTCCACACAGACATCTACCCACCCAGAGCATTCAAACACACACACAAACACTATCACATTTCTTCTCATTCTCCCACCTCTCTCTGACCCATAGCACATACATACATCTGGCACGCACTTCACACATGCAAAATACACATCACATTAAAACAAAATGCCTTCTTACCTGTTTTTGAAGCTTTGGTCCATCACTGCACGTCACCCTTGGTTTGTCCGTGTTGCTCACAAACAGGAAACAGGAAACAGGAAACTGGAAACAGGAAACAGGACGCTCGGAGAGCATCCTGGTTCCTTTATCTGATCTGCAAGGAAGTCAGTGGAGAAGGGATTGGAGCTGAATGTGGTATGTGACCCGTGCCAAATGTCATGGACAGCTCACCCTATTGAGCGCTTCCTTCTCGCACTGCAAGCTCCAGCTAAGCCTTCACCCTGATGGGTGAGGACTGGGCCGGACACTCCCAGACCTGGAGAGGCAGAGCGCCGCTGCTGCAATGCCCAGGAGCTTCCATTAAAAAAAATAACAAAAACCTTTTTTTTATTTTGTATGCAGGTGTAGCAAGGGAGACAGCAGGTTTAGCAAGGGAGACCACAGGGGTTGCGGCCAGGACCACTGGGTACCCCAAATAATGTCCCTGTGCAATTGGCTCCCTCAGCCAATTTGTAATTCTCCAGCTGTGTCTCTAGTTAGGGCTAAAATGACATCTAGTCCCTCAACCAGCTCTCCACTCAGCTCTCCATTTTGTGTGCAGGGCGGCTTAAGGATTTATTGGAGTGGAGTGTACAAAAGAAGCAGTGATTGAGAGAAGAGAGGGCATCTGTTTTGTAAAGTCTCTCTGTTTTTTTTTTTAAAACACTGCAATGCCTAATTTCGACCAGGGCACTGTAACAGAGCACACATATATTAGGTGGAGTCACCAGGCCTCTCATAGGAGAAGAGGTGAAATCTCAGGACATAAGAGAAAATGTCATTAACCTGGTTGAGCATGGCAGTTATCCACCTAACTTTATCAGTTTGAGTCTGTCCAGTTACAGCTCTCAGGGTTGGAGGTAAATAGGCCTAGGTGGTTACGGGATCATTGAAGAACATACAGATACAATCTCATGCTGAAAGTGCCTCATCCCTGTCTCAGCATCCGCATCAGCCCCATTTTTGTCATAGTGGCCCAAGAGTTGGAAACTGTTTCTACAGACTGGCATACTGTTAAAAATGAAAATCCTGGCAAGCTCGATCAATTGGTAAGTTCAAGCAATGGCTTCATCCTTTTGGAGATGATGCGGATGTGTCATTTAAGACGTCAGTAGATAAACACTGCTAGAAAACGTTGACAACATTGAGAAGTGATAAGATGGATTTCAAAACTCTGACCTAGTAGGCAGAGGTTTAGGAGGCCACCCTCGGTTTAGTGAAACAGGGGAACCTTCTGGACAAGCCAGACCAATCTAGGTAGCTTGGCAGGCAGCCAAGCCTAAGTCTCGGGAGGGGTGAGAGTGATCGGAAGCCCAAAATGAGCACACACAGTAACAAAGAACAAATTACTCTTAGACAAGTGTGTATGAAAAATATCTATACATTTATTATCGGCCGGTTTACTAGACACTAGTAAACTTTAGTTATTTAAGAGCAGGTAGCACACAAAATACTCTACTATATAACATATATACAACATGTTTCCTAATGTGACGAAGGGGTAAAACACAGCCGCAATCTGTAAAGAGAAGGGTCAGTTAACACAGTAGGAGCATTTGACAATTCTTCAGAGTCGTTCCCTAACTTTTGAGTCCAGCCTAAGAAGTTGGGAGCATTTTGCTCAACACTACAGTTGTGCATAAAAACACATGATCGCGCAGTTGGAACAAAAAGCGAGTCTCCTTGGAAGAGCTGTAGCAAGTCAGGAAGGGACTTGAGGAGATGAAGAATTGGTTCCCAATATTCAAGTAGGATCTGCCCTTGGTGGCAGAGCAGTTTTTAAAAGGTGAGAATAGCTAGAGAGTGCAGGCTAAACCAGCCAAAAGTGAATACATTTAGGGGATATTCATGCGTAAAAGGGATTGGTTGTGCCAGTGGGCTACCAGTAAGTGATGCAAGTACTCACCAACCTTCAGCACAGTCCAGTCCAAACTTTGCCAGATTAGTCCAGGTCATTAATAGTTTTCAGTCCTGCAGTTTCGCAGCTCTGGCTCTCAGCGGCTGCAGGATAGAACGATTGTCCGTGACAGGACAGTTGCCTTTCTCAGCTTCCGAAGGAGGCATGAAGACAATTCCAGTGCAGCAGGCTTCAGGATACAGGAGCACAGAACAGCAAGCACCTACATCAACCGTCACCAACATCTAGTGACACGGGAATCACAGATGTGGGCAGCATTATGCACTCTCCTAATTTGGGACCTAGAGGAACTAGGCCTGCAAAATTTGGTGGGAAATGCACACGACCACAAGTAAGCGATGTCCAAAGTCTCTGGTTGCAACTCAAGATGGCCACGGTTCTGCAGAATACCCTGAGGTACAGCTGGACAGTTCACTGTATGGCCCAGGAACCCTTCTGAAGGGGCTCCTTCGGTGGCTAGGCAGGGGATGTAGAGAGTAGTTGTTCCCACTACTCCAAAGGAGTGAAGCACCTTGGCAGGTCTTCTTGATTGATGAAGAAAACAAGGTTTCAAAGGGACAGCAGAGGCCGAAGGGTGCCAAAACCTTCCAAAGCGTCACCAGCAGTTTCAATAGTCTGTTTCTTCATGCCAGAGTCTTGGCTTCTTCTGTAGTCTGGGAAAAACTTAGGTGATTGACCTGTAATGGCTCTAGAGCCCCTTCTCTTATGCAAGATTAGCTTTGTGCCAAAATCGAGGACTCCTAATCGTAGATCTGCTCTCATGCAGGCATCCCAGTCGTGGACCAATCATGGCCCACAGTGGTCCCAATCATTCACACTCTCCAGACATCCTGACATTAGTAGTATGGACTGGGACCAGACAGTCCCCACCCACTTCCTGGGCACACACAATAACAGGCCTGCGAAAGAGATTGGTATTCGTGGGAGGCTGCATGCCCAAAAAAGGAAATCCTGGGTTACTTGACCTGGGGAAAGGCAAGGGACAAAATGGCCATTGGACAGAACAAATGACTTTGTGGCTCGGCCATTTTCAGACCTGGCCACAGTCTTTTACCAAACGTGGTAAAAGCAATGTGATTCAGTAAAAAGATGTAAAACACGTATAAAAGCAACTGCTGCCACCAGTTTGTCCCAAGCACACTCGTACAATCAAAAGAAAATCCTTTGAGGGTGCCTAGGGCCTTAAAACAAAAAGGACCCCAGCACACAGTACTGGAAGGAACATTGTGCACTGTTCAAAAGTTACCAAGAAATGGCAACATAGTCAAATACTAACGGAAACATAGTTTCCCAGTTCTGACAGTCTGTAGGAATGCGTCAGTTTCGCCATACCTAGTGAGCAAAAGCCCGGCGGAGTACAGCTGAAGGACCCCCCAAAGCAAAACGTTTGGGAGGTCCACAACTGGAGAGAAAATTACACATAAATGAAATCTTTCCTAACAAGAAGCAGTCCTGAGATGGTAGGCAAAATTGCATCTTTTGGAAGGGATGGGCAAGAAAAGTATGTTCCCTCAACCCCACCCTTAATTCAAGCTTGTTTGTCAGAATTACAGGCAGGAATAGCAGATGTTCATGGTCTGATGGATAGTTATCTGTAGCCTCTGCAAGTTCTTATTAAAGTACTACTGTGTAATCTGATATTCCTGTGAATATTTCTCCACAAAAAGCCAAATACCCTTGATTGCTAGCAGGAAAATGTGCGATTTGATCCATGACAAGAGAAATGTTATCATAATCAATGCAGATAATCCTGTGAGGCTAGAAGCAAGAGATGTCTGTAATGAATCTGATGACGTCATTGTGCCTTTCCCTGAGGTAGCCTCTCCTCATGTGGCATGAGAATGGCAGTCTCTACCTGATCCTGACCCTTCGGGTGGCCATTTGACCGAGGACCACATGGGGGTTGCAGACTCTCCGGGGGATTACATGACATCCTCAGGTGAGACATGGTATCCCCCTTTCCCTTTTAGGGATAGTCCCTCCATTCCTCATGCCTTGATGGCATACTGCCACAATCCCCTTCCCAAACTTGCCAAGTCAACTGATAGTCCTCTTCAATATCAGATAACAAACAAAGTGGCAAAAAATGAGACGAGGAAGAATCGGGGAGCAGTGATGATTACTCCCAATGAGAACCAACACCAGCAGTCTAGTAGCTGGAAAAATCTGATTGGCCTGACATGGTTTAAAACCATGCCGCAAATAGAAGCCTGGAGTTCACTTTTTTCTTCACCCTGGTGCAGTTGGAGGACCCTGTGAGACTGGAAGGGTGGTGAACAGTGGCAGTGCAGAAAACAGGGTGGAAAGACAGAGCGAGAAGGCAGCCCGGTGAGCGACAAGCTCAGGTAACCTCAGCAGAGGCTGTGGTGAAGCAGGAGTAAGCAAGCCGTGCTTCCTGACAGCCTAGAGAGCCGGGAAGCTGACCGAGGACTGAACGCCTCCCGGAGGTGGCTGCAGGGTCCAAGAGTGCCAGAGACACAGCTGATTCAGAGTCAAGAATGCAGAGAGGCTGCAGGAAGGGAACTGGTGAGCCCTGGGAAAGGGTTGGGACACCTAAGCATTTTCAGGTGAAGAAACAGAAGCACTAGATAGTGGGAGTAGGGTCTGAGACCCACAGTACATACTTGGGGAAGACCAAGAATGGAAAAACAAGAGATATTTTGGGTACCAAAGTGAATGAACAAGTTAAACTGGCCATATGTTGTGTAAAGAGACTGCATGTAAGAAAATCCTGGCAGGCAGGTGAGTATAGCAGGCAAAGACAAGTGTGTGAAGTGAACTGCATAAGTGAACTGCAAATAAAAGTCCTGGCAGGAGAATATACCATGGAAACCCAAGTGTGGTGAATTAACTGCATAAGGAAATCCCAAGGAAGACTCATGTCCTTAGGATTATGAGATACATTGAATGTGGAAAATAACCTGACAGCGGATTATACCAGGTGTTATGCGAGTTTGGGATCCACACCCAAGTTTTAGCATTGTGAAGAGAGAAGCCCAAGGAAGACGCATGCTCCTAGGATTGTGAATTACATTGAAGGTGGAAAGAAACACGGGGAAAGGAGACATTTCACCAGCAGTGTATTGTGCCACCAAGAGGAGGGAGCTATCCTCTTGGTTTAAAAAGAACATTTATATTTTGAAGAAGCAACCCCTGGGGAAGGGAGTCATTCCCTGGAACAGTGAAGCTCAACCAGTTGAGACTTTTTGGGGATTTAGACCTTTTTTGTTGGATTTGAACATTGTGTGCACTTTGACAGCCAAAGACAATGGGCCTCATTATTCAATGCGAGGCTGGCAGTAAGGCAACAATGGCACCGTTGCTACTGTACCACCATACTAGGAGTTCTGCTTGTGGGTGCCCTTGCAGCCACCAGGTCTGACCTCCTGGCCGTACCGGCTCCCACAAGCAGAACAGGATGGTAGCACTGGTACCGTTATTAACGGTACCGGTGCTATCTCCCTCCCCATTCCCATTCAGCCCTTTGGGGCCGAATGGGGATGGGGAGTCCCTTATTACTGGCACGGCACCCGCAAATGGGCAGTTACTGAGTCCGCCAAACTCTGCATGACCCAGTAATTGCCCATTCGAGGGTGCTGGAAAAAAATGGATATCAGAGGAAGCCGTGCCTGTAACACAGGCACGGCTACCGCCAGCCTCGTAATGAGGCCCAATATCCTTTACACCTTAGAGGTACATTTTAGAATTTGAGGACTAGGATATGATTTTGGATACAGAACATTTTTGCTTTGGACATCTTGACACAGGACAGACCCTTAGTTTTCGTTGAGGTAGGTAAACACCCCCTAAATTAGGGATAGTGTTTCATTTTCCAACCCGTTTATCATTTAATAAAAGTCTATAACCAAAAAACATGAGTTCTCTGTGTCCCTGTCCCATTCCTAGCTACTCACATGCCCTAAAGAACAAAGTGTTATCATGCATAAATCATAAAGTTGGGCACGGGTGTGTAAGACAGCAACACTTGTAACTTGTTCTTAGAACTCAAATTGATGAATAGAGCTCTGATAGAGGCAAATTATTGTTGTAGGTTGCGGGAAAAGCAAACTTTCTAGCTTTCTTACTATCTGTAAAAATTTGGCCAAGGGGTCATTTGATTTGAATTTGAAAATTGTGGTGGATGATCTTCTGTTGGCCTTCACATCTGTTATGCAATTTTGTTTTTAATTATTTGGCCACTACATATTGTATTTCATAGCTTAAAAATCTCTTTTTGTATGTTGATTATTTATGTGCGTGTTTGTTGTATGTGTGTTATTGTTTTTTTTTTTTCTGTTTGTAATAGGGCTCGTTTGCCTATGGGCCTAAGGTGCTTTATAAATGGTTAAATAAAATAAAAAAATAAAATGACCTACAGTGTTATTTCCTGTCTCGGTAATTACAGGTAATTACCCCATTCACCAATGAAGTCCTAGACTAACCAAAACTCGAGATCCGCGAAGTGGGTTTTTGTTAAGAACCCCGTTCACCTGGGCTCTGGAATACTGGTAATATTAGTTGTGACATGACTTAAATTGTCAAACAACAAATGAGGATTTGTGTCACTTGTTTCTAGGGTATATAGTGATTTATAACACACTTAAAGCCTACAAGTGGTTCGACCTGACATGTTTTTTTTTTCAAGTCTGTGGTGAGGTTTCATAATGGTTTGTGAACATTCGAGTAGTGAAAAACCAAGATGAATTGTCCTGTGTTGAACAGTGTTGCATTTGGTTGTGATGTCATATACCATGCCCAGATGAGATGTGGTCATAGTGACAAGAAACCACATGGCATAAGGAATTAACATATTGCCTGAGTGTCATGGTGATAGTTGTGAGTGAATACAAATTTGAACAATGCATTATGAGCAAGGTAATATGCATTTGAGAGTTTAAGTTACATTGTTGAAAACATTTAAAAGGCCATGTCAAATTGGTATGCAGCACCAAGGAAGAAGAGGAGAAAAGAGAGGGAGATAGTTTGTGTCAGTTGTAGCAGGTTTGGGTACTGGGCCATGAGTGGCCTAGGAAAGAAGTTAGCTGATTAATAGAGATCTTTACTGTGTGTGTTAAACGTGGTAATTGTGTAGTAGGTGTGAGCTCTTGAGTAAGAGCTCTTGTTGATTAACCAGTGGGGTAAGCATAACTGTTATGCGGTTAAGCACCATTGTGGTCAAAAATTAAGGTGAAGGAGGTGGTCTTTGATAATTGTTTGATGGTGTGCTTACTGTGCGGGGTGGTTGCTAGGCGGGCTTGGCATGGTGCCATCAGTAGAGGTTGGGTGCCGGGGTTGAGCATTCAGGGTCCTTTTCTCATCCAGGTGTTAAGTACAGAAAAGGATGTTTAAAGGCTTAAAAACCTTTTCGGTACTTAAGACCTATTCTGAAGGTTGCGCATTCCTCCGAAGTTGGAAGGAATGTGCCACTTTGGGAATACATGTGGCGGTTGCTGGGATGGGTTGGAAACCAACCTAGCAACTGCCACATTCGTAAACTGGCTTTTTTGAAGCTTATTCTTGTGGCACTCCACCAGTTTAATATCTGTGCTAAACTAGCGCACATATACATTACCCTTTTGGTGCTGTTAAACTGGAGGAGTGCCACAAGAAGCCTTGTTTGGTGTAAGGACGCACGTTGAAGCTGCTTGCTTTGGTGTACATGAAAGTGTTCATATACAACACACGGGTGTATATGAACACTTTCATTAACACCAAACCTAGCAGCTTCAACGTTGCGTCCTGCAACGTTGAAGCTGCTTGCTTTAAATGAAATGTTCATATACACTTCACGGGTGTATATGAACACTTTCATTTACACCCAAGCTGGCAGCTTCAACGTTGCAATATGCAACGTTGAAGCTGCTCGCTTTAAATGAAAGTGTTCATATACACCGCACGGGTGAATATGAACACTTTCATTTACACCCAAGCGGGCAGCTTCAATTTTGCTGCCTGCAACGTTGAAGCTGCTCGCTTTAAATGAAAGTGTTCATATACACCTCATGGGTGTATACGAACACTTTAATTTACACCAAAGTAAGCAGCTTAACATCCTGCAATGTTTAGCTGCTCACTTTGGTGTATAGGAAGATATTCATCTGTGTTCTCGGCAGCATTTTTGTAAAATAACGAATAAGTCGTTATTTTACAAAAATGCTGCTGAGATTGGATTGCACCCGTTAGAACTAAAAACAGGTGCAACCCACACAGATCAATGTCGTGCTCTACGAGGACGCCCAGGCCCACTTGAGAATAGTAGTGCAGCCTGGGCGTCCTCTTTTGGTGCAGTGAATCGTGCTGTTTAGCTCCTTCACTGCGCAAACTTGAGAATAGGGCCCTCAGTGCTTGCGGGTTTAGAGTCCTGCAATTGGAATGGAGAGTGAATGTTAGTCTCATAGCGTGGTGCCATGGGTGTGTAGAGTCACATATGGTTTGTGGAATGGCACTGGGTAAAGTGAGGGTCTCTGGTATGGGGAAGAGTACGTTGTTGCCAATATTATGCATGCATTGCTAGTGGTGCAAGTAGTTTAAGAAGTAAGGGAGGACACTATTGAGTGTATGGCGTAGGGAGGACACTATTGAGTGTATGGCGTAGGGAGGACACTATTGAGTGTATGGCGTAGCTGGCAGAGCATGCTTGATAGTGGATGCAAAGTGTAGTGAGCACAGGTTGCGATCTAGTGGTATTAGCTGTTGAAAACCAGGCCGGGTGGGGGGAGAGCCAGACAGTAGGGTTGCTGTTGGTGGATGCAACGACTCCCTGGCAAGAGAGGCCGGTGGGAGCGGGTAGTGCCACTGAATTGGGATAAGCATGCAGTAAAAAGAGCATTGGAAATCTGTGTAGTTCTTTAAATGCGAGCACCGGCAGGCCTAGTGGGCTAAATAAATGGTGCATCTAGTTATGTTTTATGGTGGAGGCGGCTGGTTAGTACTAAGCATGGGCGGAGGGAGCCTGGCCAAAGCGACATAGTCAAAAACTTTCACAAAGTAAAGGGCATGGCAAATAAATTAGGCAGCGACTTGCAAAAAGTAAAAGGCACCGTGCCTGTTCCTTATTTAAGGAGGCCAGGGATGGGAATTTGAGAAAACAAAAAAAAAAAATAATAATGTTTACTAAATCGGACAATACCTCATTGCAATGTATGCTTAATGTTATGATTTGGGCTTAGAAAACCCACGGGTTTTGGCACAACCAATTGGATTTGTCGACTTTCAACATTAAATTCTTACTCCCAATTATCTCAAGTGGAACTGCTTCACACTCATTATACTATTAAGTAAAAAGCAAGGTTATCTTTGAGGACATATACCCTTTGTGTGCAAAACCTATGGCAGATGGGGCCTTGTCACCATGCTTAAAGCAGTATGACTGCTTTGATCATACTACACACCTGATCTTTTTCTCAAAGTGTATTGTGAATGGGCATGAAGCAGCTGCCAGACGTCATGAGTGCTCTACAAAAATAGAAAGAAAGAAAAATGGTGCAACTAGGTCAACTTCCAACGTTTTAAAGGCCAGTTTTAAAAGTCAAGAACTTTAGCTCATGAGAGTGACCCTCTGAAGCAGAGAGCACTATAAACACTTTCCAAGCACGACACACTGATTATGTAGCAGAGAAATGCAAAACACATGCACTTTGTTAGTAATATCAACTTTTCTCCATCAGTTCCTGTCACAATACACAGCAATACATTTCATGCATAAAGGCGATATAACGATTGTTGCCTGCAATGACTGCCATACTCCATCCTTTTTGAGTATTCATAAATCTTTACAGTGGCTGAACACCCCTGAGATTATGTTTACATGCATATTAATCACATCTGAGGGTAGAAGTGTGCTGGCTCCCACTCACAGAGATACCCGTAATTACACAATCGATTCACTGATGCCTGTTGTGTCCATCAAAGTAACAGTAGCCCGAGTTTATTCTATTCTCAGACAATCATTTCCAGCCATAGTTTTGATGGGATAACTAGGCCTGATTGTATACAGGACACCATAGCTTCTTAGCTTAGTTCTGAGATAAACATATCCATACAGAGTCTACAACGCCACAGAAGCACGCCTTTAAACTTTAAGTGCCTTCTGCAAGCAAGGCGTTGATGGCATGAATCGTTGCTCTCTAACATATGGGCACTACTTGTCCTCCATTCAGGAGGAGAACCTGATTTTCCAAATGAGCTCTATGATGCATTACGGAAACAACTGTTTCCATGGTGTCTATCCTGTAAAAGCTGCTATCTCATATATTATATTATATTATATTATATTATATTATATTAAGGGTCAGAATAGGCCCTGTAACAAAGCTGAAGGACTGTTCCGTGTATTCTGTGTTCCTTAATATAAATATGTTCTCCTACATACTTTAGGTTGGCAAACAGTGTTCTTACTGGAAAGTCGAAAGAAAACTCAATTAGTAAAGACAACATAGATAAATAAATGAACACAACGGGCCTCATTACGACCCAGGCGGTAAGGGGTTTACGGCGGCGTAAACAGCGCCGACCCTTACCGCCTGATTCCGAGGTCCCTTAGCGCCATGGAGGATTTAACACCTGCTTTTACCAGGTGTTAAAATCCATGGCGCTAAGGGACCTTGTTTTTAATTACGACACTGTAATTTACGGTGGCGTAATTAACGCCTTCCCCACTCCCATTATGCCCTATGGGGCAAAAATGGGAATGGGGAAGGGTAAATGGATTAATGGGGACTTACCGCCCCGCCAACCTCGGAATGGGGCGGTAAGTCCGCCAACCACCATGGCGTAAACGTAGTTTACGCCATGGTGGTAAAGGTACGACCCAGGCGGTAACTTACCGCCTGGGTCGTAATGAGGCCCAATGTGTTGTGTACACTGTATTCAATAGAGGAGTTAATAATTATGAAATGTATTTGAGGGAGACATTGAAGGAAGTTTTATCTCCTTCCAATATGGAGTAAGTAGAGGCTCTGTATATTTTACATCATATTTAAATAAGGTGTTGCTTAGGAACCTGCGATCTGTCTAAATATCATGCTATGAAAGTTTGTTGCCCTGTATATGCCTTCAACAGGACCTCTCTTATTCCCCACTATATTGAGGAAAACTCTTTCACTGTTCCTACTCCCACCAATCCTCTTGTAAGCAAGCAAGGCTGCTTTGCTATGCTATAAATCAGGCTTGTCCAACCTTTTTGAATGTGGGGCCGAAGCGTTAACTTTTTGTCACCCGTTGGGCTGCGAGCCAAAATTAAACAACCTCACCCAAAGCTGTATATTAAAAAAGTGATGGTGTGTGGCCTTTGACACAATAGCATCACTGCCAGTGATAGCCATGCATTCCCAAAAATAGCTTTTGATGCCCGCGGCAGTGATCAAAGGTTAGTTTCTTGTGTTTTCTTCCAGTGTGTATGTGTTGATATTTTTGTGAAATAGGGGATCTAAGGAGGATTTGGGAAGTCCCCCCATCAAGATTATTTTTCCAAATATGGGGCTGAAATGGTGCATTTGACAGCAGGAAAAGTGACCAAAAAGCCATACGTTTACAATCAGTTATAAAGGGGAACATGTACATTCCATGTCACCAACAGCAGACAAGAACATTTTAGAACACAACACATTTTAATGATCACTGTATCCACAGTGTATGACAGCACTGTCACTGATGTAACACACTGGCATGCTGGTTGTTCCCAAAATAGGCCTCTGTAACAACATGTCTTTGCTGGCTGTTCCCAATTTAGGCCAGCATTGTCCTGTACAAAGCATGATTGATGCTGCCTTCAAAGCATATTGAGCCTGTATTGCTGGTGAAAGGGCAAAAAGGTCTGACAGTAAAACCTGGCAGAGGCAATTGTGGATCCTCCACATTTCCCTACTCTAGAAGATGTGGCCAGCACCCAGTAATGCAAGACGCCACATGGCTGTCCTACCGCCACATGTCCCGTAAGAGGTACGGCCAGCCTCTGCTTACCTGACAACATTTAGGGCCAGGGTCCCAATGCCCAGCCTCCACATGGCCAGGAAAGGGAATGGGTAAATTTGCAGCAAACCGTGTTCGCAGTGTTGCCTCTTGGGATCTTTAACTGCGGTCAGGCTCCCTGTCACCCAAACCACAACAGGCCATCTCCTTCCTCTACCCATCTAACGCAGGGTGACAAACCGGGCATAGTGTGTGGTTCACGATGGCTCCTCGCAGCCGACACGGTGGAGTCAGGCACACGACATGGGCCCGACAAACATTGCCAAAATTAATAAATAAAATGGCCCGTGGTATGAGGCTGGTAACTGCCTCTGGTGCCCCCTTGCGGCGGTCACCAGAGGCATTAATAATCCTTCCCACTTCCCGCTCCTCTGCCACGACCCGGTTAATCTATTTATTTATGCAATATTGGCCGGGTACCTGTATCTGACCAATTTTGCAGAAAAAAATAAATGAATCGGGTCCACGGACCCGACAAACATTGCCCAAATAAATAAATAAACAGAGCCGTGGCTGAGGCCTCTGCCTCTGCCTCTGGTGCCCCCTTCTAAGCATACCTGCCTACATTTGAAAATCAAAAACTCTGAGATGTATGCCCCGCCCACAGTCATACAAGACTCCGTCCATTTGCACATGGCTCTGCCTACATATCAATAAGGTAAACTCTGTTGCAATGTGATGTGACGTCAGAAATTTGCAGTTCAAATTGAAATATGCAAATTCATTAAACTGGCTTTTCACAGCCACCCAAATTGCATAGGACAAAAGGCATTCACCTTCCATAAAATCAACATGTTAAAATGTTCACATGTATACTCCAAAACTCCAAGGACCAATACAAAGGTTTTCCCTGAATTTTGCAGTACCGAAATTGGACATTTCTCCTTAGTTGTTTTTCATATGGTTATTTAGTGCAGTGGTGAGTTGTCCAGCCTGCAAACCTGATGGCTGTGGTTCAATCGGACTGAGTCCACCTTCTTAAAAATGTGGGTGGACTCAGTCCACCCAAGTACCCTTGACTTGAGCCCTGGTAATCTGGGCAAAAAGAATGAAAGAAATATAAACGTGCGTTCGCATTGAAACTCAGCAAAAAAGATTGAAAGGTGAAGCAAAATAAACGCTTGTTATTTTGCTTCACCTGCATTCTTTTTGCCAATTTGCTGGAAGCGTTACAGTCATTGCTGCAGAGACAAAGACACACCCGGCCACGGACCTGACAAACATTACCCAAATAAATAAATACACCGGGCCGTGACTGAGGCCTGTAACTGCCAGTAACAGTCCTCCCCACGTCCCGCTCCTCTGCCACGACCCGGTTTATTTATTTATTTCTGAAATGTTGGTTGGGTACCATACCCAACAAACATTGCATAAATAAATAAATTAATCGTGGCCACGGACCTGACAAACATTGTGCAAATAAATAAATAAACCGGGCCATGGCTGAGGCCTGTAACTGCCTCTGGTGCCCCCTTGTAGGGGTCACCAGAGGAGGTAACAGTCCTCCCCACGTCCTGCTCCTCTGCCACGGCCCAGTTTATTTATTTATTTCTGCAATGTTGGTCAGGTACCATACCCGACAAACATTGCAGAAATAAATTAATTAATCGGGCCCACGGACCCAACAAACATTGTGCAAATAAATAAATAAACCGGGCTGTGGCTGAGGCCTGTAACTGCCTCTGGTGCCCCCTTGCAGGGGTCACCAGAAGAAGTAACAGTCCTCCCCACGTCCCGCTCCTCTGCAACGACCCGGTTTATTTATTTACTCGTTTTATTTATTTATTTCTGCATGGAAATTTCAATTTTTTTTTCAAAATCTACTGTTTCTCCAGATCCTTTGCGGGACGCGACATGTACGGAAGCACTCCAAGACGAACATAATAACGCCTACGAGCTTTGGTTTGAATGACACTGACCACGCTCTCATGGTTGTCCGATGGGGCGATATCTGCTAGAATGTAGTTTCAATTTATGCATACAGCGGGGAGTGTTATACCTTGAAGATTGAGGTGGTCTATAAATGACCTTGGGGTTTGCACTGATTCGACGGAATTGTGTCCATTTTTCCCTTCTTGTATGAGTGTGTGACACGACTAGCGCTATCGCCGTTTGCGTACTATGTGTGGGTGATTTTCACCGGTGGTACGGATTGATACCCATAGAAGATCCATTGTGAGCCCTGCTGGTGTAGTCTAAATGTTCCCCTATCCTTCATCTATATTCCACCTGACCACGTGAGACCATAGTGCCCCTGAAGAATTTCTGTTAAACAAGATTTATACAGAAAGAAACTTGTCAGGTTGGGGAGTGTACTGTTAATTGTAAACAGCTTTAAATGAAACCAGCTTGAGTCAGAACACAGTGTATTATTAAAGACTGACTCAGCAGTGAAAAATCTATGGTTCATATTAATAATGGACCTAAATTGTAATGTTGTATTTTAGTCTGACCGTTTTTATAGTGATGAAAATCTGTTATAATCGAATGATTTGTTGAATGGTTTGTGTATGAATGCGGTATGGTTGATGTGTGGTTTATTGTGGTTTTAGATGGGAATGTTATATCGTACCAGTCCATAGATGAATTTGGTGGAGTGGTTGACAAATTTATTGACAATGGCATTGATGATTATGTATATTTTTTATCATGATTGTTTTCAAATGTGTTAATAAATAATATTGAATTGTGTTTGAGTGTACACTGGGTTGAATTTAATTTGTTCAATCCCAGCACATGGTTTTTGGAAGACACTATGTTTTACAGCTGTTTCTTGTTGCTGCCTAGACAGTGGTATTATGTAGACAGATAGATTGCACCGGCACTCACCACATAAACACAACAGTACTCTGATCTTCTATGTGAAGTATTTTGTGTTCTATCCAGGTCAGGTCACAGTACTTAGATATACCTGGTATCCCTTGTCACTTCTGTATTCAGGTACCATACCCGACAAACATTGCATAAATAAATCAATTAATCATGTCCACGGACCCGACAAACATTGTGCAAATAAATAAATAAACCAGGCCACGGCTGAGGCCTGTAACTGCCTCTTGTGCCCCCTTGCAGGGGTCACCAGAGGCAGTAACAGTCCTCCCCAAGTCCTGCTCCGCTGCCACGACTCAGTTTATTTATTTATTTCTGCAATGTTGGTCAGGTACCATACCCGCCAAAAATTGCAGAAAGAAATAAATTAATCGGGTCCACAGACTCAACAAACATTGTGGAAAGAAATAAATAAACCAGGCTGTGGCTGAGGCCTGTAACTGCCTCTGATGCCCCCATGCAGGGGTCACCAGAGGCAGTAACAGTCCTCCCCGCATCCCGCTCCTCTACCATGACCCAGTTTATTTATTTATTTCTGCAATGTTGGTCGGATACCATACCCGATAAACATTGCAGAAATAAATTAATTAATTGGGTCCACGGATCCGACACACATTGTGCAAATAAATAAATAAACTGGGCCGTGGCTGAGGCCTGTAATGAATCGGGTCCACAGACCCTCTTGAGCACCACAGGCCTCATCAAATGGCTTGGAGGGCCGTATTGTGGCCCACGGGCCGTATGTTGGACAACCTTGCTATAAATAATACATTTATGTTTTGTTTATTTATTGTTCACTTGTTAGGCACTTATACAGGAAGCAAATACTGTTTGAAAGCTCCCAAAGGGCAACAAGGAGGGCACAGGGGATGGAAGACAATAAGCCTCATTACAAGTTTTCTGGTCCGGAAACAATGGTGCTGGTAAAATTACCGGCACCGTTGTTTACGGACTGGCAAACTACTATTCTAAGGACGGGTGCCGTGCCGCACCATTTTACCAGTGCCTGACTTACCGGACCATCGGGGTTTTAATGCCCCTGTGTTTCTGGCAAGTCAAGCGCTGCTTAATCATGCTAGGGTTGGCGGCTACCTGCCGGTTTACTGCCACGGTTACCGCTGGACCCGTAATGAGGGCCATTGTAATTAGACAATGTTTCATAGTTAAATACAGAGATATAAGAAGAGACAATGGGGAGGGGAAGACAAACCTAGTATACCTGGTGAGTTTTCAGAACGTGAAAGTGCAGAGGGTAGAGGGGTATGGGATAGGTGTTGTGGCGCTCGTGGAGAGCAGCAGGTGAAGTGCTATGGCAAAAGGTAAGTGCGACCTCCAGGAGGTTGGTGAGCTGAGGCAAGTCCAGAGGATAGACAGCAGCTGGGAGGATAAGATGTGGGAGGTTAAGTCCCCGAGGATGCATAAGTGCCCTGCAAACCAATCAAACTAGTGTGCGATTATCAGTGGGGAGAGGTAGGGAAGGAAGAGGTAAAGAGGAAGGTCTTGAGGCTTTTATGGAACTTAAGAAGGTCCTGCTCAAGACGAAGGGGGAATGTAGCCTGCTCAGGAAAGTGATCGATCACCTGCCCTCTGTTTACCAAACCGCTTTACACACAGAGTTGGTGCCAGAGGAATGAAGGTGTCTGGAGGGGGAATATTTAGTAAGAAAGAGTTGCAGGTAGAGTGGTGCCATGCCCCAGAGATCCTTTTGTGGATGATGCAGAGGGATTTGAATTTAATCTGTGCTGTGATGAGGAACCAGTGGAGACTTTGAAGGGCAGGAGAGATGTGGTCCTTGGTCTTGAGGCAGAATCACCTGCAGTATCCTTTGGAAACACTACAGGCAATTAGGACTACAAGTTTAAGTAAAATGTCACCTTTGGTACAGGCCTGTAATACACAGTTAAGTGGTAGCGATGGCTGAGCAGCCAGACTTATCTCAAGAGTTTAAGTGAGCAGTAGAACAAGTTACACCAAGGACCAACTATGCATTCATAGGCAGGGCAAAGGGTTTCAGTTACTACAACCAGCAATTCATCTCATAGGCCTGGGCCAAAGTCAATGGTTCAGAGTCTTTGTATTGGATAGCACAGTTCTGGTAGTAACAGTGAAGTCTTTGCCACAGAGGTTAGAAGAATTTGGCTAGGCGAAAAGTTTGATAAATGTTTAGGGAAGGACAAGCCTTCAAAGTTGAGGAAAGTTTCACACATTTTCTCGATGGTCGAAAAGAGTTCCGGACCGCGTTTGCAAAGTACCTTGTTTTTGAAGAAAAACTGTAGCTGAGGCATTTGTTCCTGGCAGTTCAAACAGACCTCACTGTTCCTGGGCTTTAGTCGTGGGGACAAAAAGGAGGACATCAGGAGATTCCTGCACTACCCAGGGATGAGGCCAAGAGCTTAGCAAGACATCAGCTTAAGGTGTGAGTGCTTTAAAGTCCACGAGCTGGTTTGTTTCCCTCTGGCTATCCGGTTTTCAGCAGCACTCTGATGAAAATTCGACCAGATTGGGACGGTGTCCAGGTGGCTTTCGAGTTGGTTGTTCCCACCAAACTCAAGGGAAGAAGTTAACCTTGAAGGGCTTCTCTGTCAATTGGAGTTTCAGGCAATTTGGACCTGCAGCAGGGCTTCACTGTTCATCCAGGAGTTGCAGCAGTCCTCTTCCTTCAGCACATCTTCGGTTCTTTCGTTCCAGTAGTCGACTCTGCATTCCAAGTCCCAGAGACCTGCTTTTAAACAGTTTCCCCCATTCATTCCAGCCTGGCTGTCACTCACACAGCAGTGTGTCTGTCCTTGTCGAACATGAGCCGGCCAATCATGCCAGAGTGCATTCAGGTCTCCTAGGTGACTAAGCACAGGGAGTTTCAGGTACCTCCCTCACATCCTGTCCACCCCAGACACTCAGGCGCCAGAGGAGGGTTTCAGCACTGAAGCCCGCCGAAGGCCAATGAAAAAAGGGACCAAACCTGGTTTGGCGCTCTGAGACAAACACAAAAAGGTCTTTTCCTAAAAGAAAGGCAAAAAAAGATGATGTTTTTACAGATAGGTCTGGGGCGCCATATTGAAAAAGATGGCTGACCAAATTTTTAGCTACAGTTGTTAGCGGTCGAGAAAAATCATGGTAGTTGATCTAAACCACTGCCACCAGCCATTTAAAGTAGGAACAGGTAACATTTGACTATTACATGAGTGTTTTGACTCAGGGGAAGCTAGGCAGCACCTTCAGCTCTCTATATGAAGATAGTGTATGCTGGGTAAGTAAATTTAAAAAGACTAGTAAAGCCAATTTAAGTTTACATGCTCTGGGAGACGGTAGTCAGGCCCAGAGAAGGTATTTGAACCTTGGGGAGTCTGAAAGATACCCCTTTGCCACTGCACTAAAGGTGCTTTGTGACACACAGAAAAAGATGATGCTTATGGAGTTGTTTTAAAACTCCATAATCAAAGAACACAAAAGTAAAACACACATGAAAATACATGCAAGAGTGGGAAAAAAGGCTCACACTCTTCCCAGATAAAAAAAAATCAAATCCTAGAAATCCAGCAAAGTGGCTGGGGGTCTCAAACCATAAGGGAAATTAGCACATTTTAAGAATTCTCCCTAACACTGCCCTATTCTGCATTAGTTAGAGGGGGTCGCAGAGTGGACAAAGGTAGATTAAGGAGGAGACTACTGCAATAGTCTAGTCTTGAGAGAACCAGAGCCTAGGTAACATTGAAACTCTGGTGGAAAGTGAGGAAAGGTAGAATGTATTTCAGAAGGAAAGCTGACAGTGGGAATTCTTGGCAGAGTCCTGAGTATGAGGTATTTTATGGTATTGTTTATTTATAAAGCGCCTATACACAGGCAGTATTTCAAACCACTCATGGAGGGTCGGAATACGTGGAAGAAACAACAGTCGCTCAGAGCCATTGAAATTCTGAGATGATAACGGTCTGCACAGGCAGAGTAAGTAAAAAAGATACATTTAACAGTTTGGATACAGCAAATAGGCCTGACGGCGATTCCGCAGTTTTTATCAAGTGCACATTGTGGGGAGAAGAGAAGGAAAACAGACAGATGATCGTCAGGCAGAGATGCATTCAGATCATGCAAGTGCAAGGGAGCAAGGAGAGCGATGAGTCGAAGATGACGCCAAGGTTTCTGGCTTTCGAAGAGTGAGCAGGGGTAGAGCCCAAGAGCCAGAGTGAAGGGAAGAAGTCGGGTGCCGGGGTCCCAATAGGGAGGATTTCTGTGTTGCTGGCTATGAGGCAGAGATAATTGGTGGTACACCAGGCCTGGATGGCTGAGAGGAAGTCAGGGATGATGGAGGGTACACAGGCATCTGTATGAAGTTTGAATAAGAGTTGTGTGTTGTCAGTTTAGCACTGGCAGTTGGGGGAAAACGAGGAAATGAGGCGTGCCAGGAGAGTACGGTAGATGTTAAAGTGCCAAGACGCAATAATGGAGTCTTCGGGGGTGCAAGTAGGGGAGGAGAAGGTGCCCAGTATGACTTTGGAAGAGCTGTCAGCTAGGAAGGAGGTGAGCCAGTCCAGTTCCTGCTCTGAGATACCAAGGGTGTCATGGAGAGTTTTTATTAGAATGAGAGATCAAGAAGGATGAGGACAGCAGGGGAGTTGGAATCAAGGCATGTAAGCAGTTCTTCACGGTGTTCAGAAGAGCAGTTTCCTTGCCTCTGGATGCTAGGAATCCAGATTGATGGTTGTGGAGACTGCCAACAAGTTCATTTTGGAGGTTAAGTTGCGGCAGGGCCAACTTCTCAAGCTGTTTCCCCAGGAAATGGGTGAAGGAGATGGGGTGATAGTTGGCTGGGCATGACGGGTCTGCTTATGTTTTTTTAAGGAGGGGGCGCAAATGGGAGTGCTTGATGGAGGATGGAAAAGAACCAGTAGAAAAGGAGTGGTTACAAAGATCAGTGAGAGCCGGGGCAAGAGAGGAAATGTTGTCCTAGATGGTTTTGGATGAGCAAGGGGAAACCTTTTTGGAAGAGACCTTCATGGAGTTGGCAGCTCTGGTGACTTCTTCCAGAGAGACAGTAGTGAAGGAGGAAAAGGAGGAAGGTGGAGGGTGAGAGGTCAGGGGCGTCATGGGGGAGAGCATGGGTTGGAAGAATGCATGACAAGTCTATTCAGTATGTCCTGGGTTTTGAAGCTGAAGTGAGTGACAAGTGCATTGCAGAGGGCCTTGGAAAGAGTAGGGGAAGAGGATACTGCGATCGGGTTGGCAAGTTACCTGTAGATTTTGAAGAGTTCAACCATGTTGTTGGGTGCACAAGATACTTGTGGCTGAATGTGGACCCTTTTTTTGGCATGGACAGAGAGTCTGTAATGTTTTTGGAGGAGGCGGCAGGCCAATTTGTCAGAGGGTGAACCTGAGGTTTGCCACTCCCGTTCTGCAGCCCTGCACTTATGTTTCAGGTCCGCAAGTTCGCAGTCGTATCAGATGTTTTGCTTGGAGGCAGGTTTCAGGCATATCCTCATGACTTGGTCAAGGATGTCAAGAGTGTTGGTGATGGAAAGATATAGGTTGCTCAGAGCAGAGCCAGAGGTAGATTCTGAGTTGGGTGGGAAAGGGGGACTGAAGGTGGAAGTGAAGGCAGCAGTTGACATTCGTTTCATTGGACGGATGTCTGTGAATGACGTTGGCAGGTCTTTTGGAGGAGTTGTCACAAGGCCATAGAGACCCAGATGAGAGAAGAGAAGAGAGTGATCAGACCAAGATAGAGGGGTTATCAGAGGAGATGAGAGAGGGAGGTTGGAATGGATGATGACATCCAGTGTGTATCCGGCAGAGTGGGTTGGACCAGAAGGAAGAATGGAGAGGGATGGGGGGGCAGCGGTCAATGAAGAGGTTGGATGTTGTGCAAGGGGTGTCTAATTGGATGTTAAAGTCACCCATGAGTAGCTCGTTGGAGGTGATTGAGAGTAGGGAGGAACAGAATTGTTAGGCGGAAACCTGTGCAGTTCCCTCTGGGACCACTGCAAAAGATTTAGGACTACAGGTGTTTGGCAGTTAACCCACTTGGTAGCAGTCTGCACCACACAGATTCACTTGGTAGCTGTGGCTGAGCAGTCAGACTTCCCTCAAGAAGAGTTAGGCAGTATGTGGAGTATACAAAATAGGGCAATTTACACAGTAGAACAAGAAAACACGGAACAGAGCTTGGGTGTAAAGATATATAGGTATTTATTTATAACAACACATCTATGAAAAACACTCTGGCACTAATACGGCAAACAACTTCAATTACAATTACTATAAGTCAATCAATCCCCCTAACAATAGTTCGACAAGTCTAGGTTCAACGGCACCACTTATTTGCAGACAGAGGTGAATGCTTTAACCTAGATGGCACTCTAGTATTCGTTAGGACGGGAGAGAAAAGGCAGGGTATGAAATGAACTCGGTACCAACACTTTTACGAACAAATGCAAGGCAAGTAAGGCAGGGTCTACTGTAGATCGCAAAGTTCAGAGGCCAGGCCCACTCGGAGAGAGGCAAGGCGACATGTCCCAAAAAGTATCACAGTGGAAATGCACTTCAAGACTTTGTCACAAATTGTTATCGAAAGATTGGACCAGTTCAGAACAGAAAGTTAGGAAAGCTTGGAGGCGACCCAATGGAGAGGCGAGGATTAAGACACCCCACACTACCCATCAAAAAGGGAAGCCAGGCGGACACGGTACCTTCTATATGGAGAGACAGCTCCGGCGGGGGCAGTTGTTCCTGGTGGTGGATGCAAGTCGGGGCTTTGCCAAGAGAAGAGATGCTCTCGTCGTCGAAGGAAAGTTGAAGATCGTTGCACCACCAGGGAAGAGACCAGCCGCGGAGTGCTCCGTCACAAGGCACCACCTTTTGGTCGCGGTACGGGTTAGTGGCTATCCAGTTTCTGGGGTGCTCAGCACGGGCAATTCGACCACTACGCCCTGGAATCGAAGAAAAAGCAAAGGGGACTGGTTGTGCCCACCAGTCAGGGGAAGAAGACTCTCCGGCGGGGAGATCTCCTCTGTCGTCGGGAAGTGGTGAGACGGTTCAGCAGGGCTCCAACGGAGGTGTCGTCGTTGCAGGTCGGCTCAGCTTTACCCTCGTCGGATTCTTAGGTCCTGTGGCGACTTCTGAAGATCCAGTCCCAAAAGCCCTGCTTTTATGCAGAAAACCCCCATTCATTCAGCCTCGCTGTCAATCAAAACACGCTAAGTGGTGAGCGGGGTGGCTCATCACTTGGGCCAATCACACCAGAGTGCGACTTGAGTTGGCAAGGCAACTCAGTCCAGGGTGCCTAAACCCCCTCCCACACCCCCTGTGGTACCCAGACAGAATGGCACCACTTGGGAGGGCCTCTGTGCAGAAAGAAGCCCGCCAAAAGTGGAACAAAGGGCTCAACCTTTTGTTTAGGAGTCACAGAGACGAACACAGATGCCTTTTAAAAAACCGAGTTCTGGCAGAAAATACCAATCGATAGATTTATTTAAGATAAATAAACCGGTGGTATGTTAGAGATTAACGAGAAAAAGTATTAAACTCCAACAATGGGAAGAATCCCATAGAGTTATATTCGGGGTCGAATATAACAAGTAGTTTCCACTGCCACCAGCCAAAACTCGACGAGGGGGGATGGGACAGTGCCCCCTCGAATAACAGACCCAGGGGTAATCGAATTACCCCTACTAGTACGTCCACAATAGGATGGTTTGTACTAGTTCTGTTAGTAAAGTTAGGTCTAGTAAAGCCAATGGTGACTGTACATGCCCTGGGAGACAGTAGTCAGTCCCAGGGTATGGAGTCTATGGTGGGGATCCTCTAGGACGCCCCAGTGTTACGGCATGGAGGGTGCGGTGTAACACACATAGAAAAACATATGAGACCCTATGGAGTAAAAGACCCCTAGCCCATAGAACACATTGACATTCAAAGAAATTAACCACATTCATGTCCAAGAGTGGGAGAAAAAGAGTCTCACTCTTGGCAGGATGGAAAAAAACAAACTTCAGAAATCCAGCAAAGCTGCTGAGGACTCACTAGATTAGGAAATTCAGCCTAAACAGAGAATTTTCCCTAACAAGAATTCAGCCCACTTAGAGAGAAACAGAGAGGAAGCGCCTGGCGGCTGGTAAATTGTGGCAATGGTCAGGTGGAGGAGGGAGAGATTAACAATTTGCATTCTAGTCTCTAAAAAGATGAAAAGGCCTGAGTGGGAAGGATTGAAGAAGGAATCCACTCAGGGAAGATTAAGGCAACCCCAGTGCCAGCCCGGCGAGGTCCAGGCTTGGAGGAGATCTTAAAGCCATTGGGTAAGAGAGAGTCAAAGGAAGTGACTGAGCTGGCATTGAACCAAGTCTCAGTGCGTTGCGAATATGTCAAGATCTCTCTCCTCAAGGAGAAGGCAGATGACAGCAGGGTGTTTGTTGGCTGAGTGTGAGTTGAGGGTCGCCAGGTGGAGACGATAAATGAATACAACCCGAAAGCACTGTTATCAGTTTACATGCTAAGAACGAACCTTAAAATCATTCTGAAAGAAGAATTTCCAAATTCTTATTCAATTTCAAATGTATTGGGCCATGATTGGCATATATATACCCCATGGTAATTGAAAATGATTTTGCATTACAGACGTGCTAGCAAGCTAAGTGCATCTCCTGCTGTGTAGATCCAAGCCATAAAGTGACTCAAACTTGCACCATGTTTGGCTGTGGCAAATTGCTGCTAATTTTCAACTATCAAAGTACAGATTGTGCTTCATATGCATGTTATTTATTTCTGTACCTTAAATGTCGGGTCGCAGAATTCACGGTAGCACACAGTCATGGTACAAAAATCAAATCTATGGCAATGCAACCTCAACACTGTGTAACAAACAGCTTAACATTGTAATACACATGAAGATGCCAAAGGATGATAAGCAAACACTCACCATCTAACTCTAAGAAAAGTACAGGGGTTACGTACATCACAGGGTCATAGGTGATTTTGATGTTAGCCGGTTTAAAGAGTGAATGCTTAGGCTTTCACAGCAGGATGACAGTGCGAGACTATTGAGGCATAGCACTGACAGCACACACTTGCGACCTTCATTCGTACTGTTCACTCTCAAGTCTTGCTGCTTGTCCCCTTCCCCCAACCAGGTGCACTGCACCCCCTCCCATTGTCCGTGACCCAACCCCCACTTCCTTCCCACAAATACAGAGCCAGGACCAGTTCATAAGGTGGGACCACTAATGATACCCATCACCACCTCCCCAGGGGACAGTGCCTACCCTCTGAGCACCCACATGATGACGCCAATTCGGAACCCCACCACGCCACCCGAGGTAAGAAACAAACCAGCCCATATTGCAACCCGAGGCATAGTGGAGCGCACATTCAGAGTGCTCAAGTCACACTTTCGCTCCCTTGACCACTCTGGTGGGCAGCTGTTATATGCTCCCACAGTAGTGTGCAGGATCATAGTGGCAGCATGTGTCCTGCACAAGGTTGCAACACGCTGAGGCCTGCCGGTGGACATGGTGGTGCCCCCACATCCACAACCACATGCACGCCCGCTGCACATGGGAGGGGAAAGGGCACGTGGTGAGGCAGCCCGTACGCAGCTGGTGGCTAATTTCTTCACCTAAAATCACACCCCTGTGGAGTGCACACAACCCTGGCACATACCAGCTGACAATCAATGATGATGACATAAGGGACACTCAACTATCACAACCATACCATCCTGAGATTGATCACCTGTAAGTGTTACATTGTGTGCATCCCTACCTACCCAAACACCACCAATGCTGTGTCATCAAAAGACATACATCTATGCTATGAAATTCATTACCCCCTTGCTAAATACAACATGAGAACAGCGCCATGTCACCCAACCCCTCCCCAGCTCCACCACCAAACACACTATGGCATGTCATGCAATGTGAAAGCAAACAAAGCAATGCACAAGACCTGACACAAGTGTCACAAAGTACACTGTCCCTAATGGAAACTGCCCACACACAATATGCTCCCAGTAATGTATAACTAACAGCACACATTACCAAATACTTACCACCAACAAAATGCTGCAACACACCATGGAAAAATGAAAAAACATGACAGTACTAAGTTCAAGTAGTGGTAGTCTTACAACCTGAATATGCCAGGACATCGACCCCTTACAACTGTAGAGTGTTCCTGCCACAAAAATTTCTCAGTGTACGGCATACAACATTAACTGCATCTGCAAAGTAAACAGCCTTGTGAAGACATGAGGAAGGAACCTGCAGATTAGGAGGAAGACATGGATGCACAAGCACATATCAATACACCATGCAGTGTACAATACAACGACAATATGCACTAGGGATGTCTACACAGTATTGACTACAGACTGCCCACACAGCTCATGGGAGCCCAACGTCACTGTGTAATTCACTGTCACTTGGTCACACCCTTTGCAAGCCCATGGAAACGGGAAGCAGGAGGGGTGTGTGTCTCATGAACCCAAGCATCTAACCCAAACTCAGGACAAGCCTGCATGTGCCCAGCCAAAATACAATGGATGACCACGGGAGCCACACAAGGCAACACACTGTAAAAAAAAATAAAAAAAATAAAATAAAAAATGGCCATGTGGGAGTCAGGGGGATGGGGGAGGCCATCCAGGAGGTTCGAGGACAGGGTGCACACCAACAACCGCCTGCGTGGATGTTGCGAGAAAAAAAATACCTCCTTGGGCTCATGGCCTGCACGGCTATGCCATTGTGGGAGAACTGCTGTCGCTCTGCTCATCCTGTGCTGCTGCATCAGGAGGCGGTGGCACTATGGGAGGCAGCCCACGCAAAGCCCTGGTATGGTCCTTCATGGCAGCAAGCATGCGCGTCTGGAAGGTCTGATTCTGGAGGATTAAAGTGCGGAGATCCCAATGCAGCACATTGCGGGTTGCCTGCATTTCTGCATGCATGGCATCGCGTGATGCCCGGATCTCCTCACGTGTTGTATGCAGCTCAGCTGAGAGCAAACGTGCTGCATGTGCCCTAACATTTCAGGAAGCCTCAAGTTCAAGCAGACTCTTCCTGAGGTTATGGAGTTCTTCCCTCAGGGCTTACCTGTGGCCCTGGGACTCTATTGATATGGATTTGTGCAGAGTCTCCAGTGCCGCCCGTCGGTCCCTGTTGGACGCCAACATGTCTTCCCTGTGTGATTGGCAAATGGAGTCTGTTGCCTGCTGTTGTTGCTCCATCGGCCACCCTCTCCATTGCCTGAGCCATAATTTCTACTGAGGCTGCCTGTTGGGTTGCCATAGCGTAAATGGAGTTTTCCCATACAGTATTGCCTTGTAGCGCACGGCCACTGCGTCGACGGGCACCACACCTGTTTGGGGCAAGGCGATCTGCACCTTGCTGTGCTGGCACTGCCTGAGGCTGCAGGACTGCATTCCCCCTCTGATCTGCTGGCCCAGGAACAGGATCAGATACTGTGGAGTGTGACCCTGCATCCGTAACCGCGAAAGGCGGACCTACCAACACTGACATCCCCATAGAGGGTTCTACCCCTGGTCCAGGTAGGTTGGACAGAACAGAATCCCTGCCAGAAACACTTACCTGCGACGGCACATACGTCTCATCATCCGACTCAGCACCTGAATAGAGGTCTGGGGAGGTGCACCCAGAGGCACTCCTGGACAGTATGGTCTGCAGTAACATTGGGTTTTCACCCACCACCACACCACATCCCCCATTGGTGCCCGGTCGTGCCTGAGATTCCTCCTGGGTTTGCACCATCTCCTCAACCTCAACAGCACCAAGTGCGTCATCACCTGCAAAAACATGAAAGACAACAAATGGAAACAGGCATGAGCACCATAGCACACACATAGGCTGTGCCAAGCCAAAGATCCAGTACATGAATTACGCATGTCCCACATGACTATAACCCTGCCATGCATGCACTGTCAAAGAGTTAGAAGTGGAGTCAAAAAGGCAGACACTGGGGAGAGCAAGATGGATATGCAACACATTTGCAGCATGTAGGGTAGCACTGGCATCACACAACAGGCTGTGAGTGGCATGCCCAATACACATACATGACACATGCCACCACACAGATGTCATGTAGCATAGCCACAGTAAATTTCAAAACTACAGCAATATGTCAGTGAATGAGTACTGTCACACATCCATGTCACATCGACATGATTCGAAGATTGATGCTGAATAGTGTTGCAAAATATGCATGTGCCACACACTGAAACACATCCAGTGTCCAATAACACAGTCATTGTGGGCTGATCAATGGTTGGTCACTTTAACATTACAGGAAACACCTGTCATCTTCCACATGCAAACAGGCCGTAATACAAAATTTCTGCAGCACAATACTCCATCGGCCTGAATTGTGTAATCATTCACTTAACCAGGTAAAAGTAGTGGCCCAGTGTGGGCTGTAAACAATGACTGAAGCATATCACATATGTTGCAATAGGGCAGAATAATGTGTACTAAAAATGGGAGAGTGGAAACAATCAGCCTGAATGAACACTTACAAAATCTGACCAATGTAGTTGCAAGATGACAGTTCAAGGTAAAGTGCACTAATCTGGGCGTAATTGGCAACTGTGGGCAGAAGGGATACAGTCATACCCAAATCCAAGGCACGTGAATGTATGGGAGGAAGCAAATGGATGACCCAAAACACTCAGGAGTACACACCCTCACCTGGCACTCAATCAGAACCCGTCACCCAAACAACATACACACGGATTACACACACACACACGCATGGGCACTCACCGGACAATGCCTCGTAATCAGGTAGTTCTCCGACACCTTGGATCTGTTCCTCTGTGACGAAGGTCCCAGCAACAGACTCATGTTCAGTGAGTTTGTTGTCCACTTGTGGAGACCCACCGCCAGTCACCAGAGTAGCGGCATGATTTGAGGCCAGATTTTTCTTTGCTCTGCGTTTCAGGTCATTCGACCACTTGTAGCAATCATCAGCTGTGCGCCTCACAAATCCAAGGGCACTTATGCGGTCCACGATGGTCTGCCAATGTGCCCTACGTTGACCAGGTGTGGTCTTGCACCCTGCAGTCAGCAACATTTCGTGGCTATGTGCCAACACATAGGTCACAAGTGCATCAAGTTCCGGGTCATTAAAGCTAGGCTTTCTTGACGTGCCGGAGTGTGTAGCCGCGTCTGGGGTCTCAGCCTGTTGTGCCAGATCACCCTTCTTCCTCTTTTTCAAAGGTGGAGCGAAGCCTGAGTGGCTTACGCTGCTCTGGTCAGTAGGGGCAGAAGCACCGGTGGACTGGGTAGTAGGAGTGTGCGAATGCACAATGACCATAGGCCTTGCTAAAGGCATTGGCAGAAGTGTGATGTTGGCAGGGGGAACGTCAGTTTGATGGACCTGGACCGACACTGTCCTGGCTGGGAGACTCAGAGCTGTGGTGGATGGAGCTGCAGCTGCCCCTGCAGCCTCCCCACCCTGCCTACTTGGGGCAGCAGATGACATAGCTGCCCCAGATCCACGTGGCTTGGTGGCACCAACTTGCACCGCCACACGTGGCCTAGACATGCTGACCTGGAAGTCAGCCTTGGAGTCATCCTCTGCCAGGTCAGGTGCCACAATGGGCTGGTCCAACAAGGGCTGAGCTGGGATGGTGTCAGCCATGTTTCCCTCCACCATGGTGTGGGGCATGGGTGTCCCTGATTGGTCCTCCACACATGGGGTCTAGGGGCACCCTGCAAATCCCGGCCACGTCCCCTACTGCGCCCACCACGCCCACCTTTTGAAGGTCGGCCACCTTTGCCTCCCTTACCGCTCGGTCGCCTCCCAACCATGGCACTGATGTTGTTGTGCGTATGTAAGTAGCAGTAAACTATTGTCCTGGGCAATTGGGGGTGAAAGGGGTAGGGTACTAGATGGAATTCAAACTCTAGTGCTTTAACAAGGTTGTCTGTGACCCCTGGGGGAAGATGATGGGTCACGCAAAACGCACAGGCAGCCCAAAATCAAGAAATAACGTGCACACAACCCCTCGTAGACCACGTGCATGATAAAATGAACCTGCACTACGTTGTGGCACCCAGAAACACAAAAATAAGCATACGCGTAATACACACAGCATACAATGATCTCTGAAGGGGTATGCAACACACGGGGCAAGCACAGTTGGTAAATACGTGCGCGACTCACCGTCTGCCTGGAAAAAGAACGTTAAAAAGACGCGCGTGTGCATGTTGGCAACACCCCCGCCAAAAGAAGAATTGTACGCTGTCTGAGGAGACAGGACAAAAGAAGAAGTGAACGCTGTTTGAGGAAACAGGCCCAAAAAAGAATAAAGAACGCTGTCAGAGGTAACAGGGAGTACGAACTTGAAACGCTGTGAAGTAATCGCGTGTGAACCGACAAGAAGTACAGAATTCACCCACTCCCTCTCCACGAAAAGCACGGACAAGGGAATGGGTCCTACACGTACCTTTTTAAAGCGGCCCACACGTACAGCGTCACTTACGCATGTACGCGCTAAGGCCCTTTCCTCCAATTACACGAGCTGACACTCGGACGTGCAGTTTTCGACGTGTACAATGAACATGCACCCGTTTTGTTGGAAACGCCTGCACGCGTCACGTCAATTATGTGCGTAGGCCCTTTCCTCAGATTACACGCATACACACGCGGACGTGCAGTTTTTCCACGCCCGTTGCCACGTCACGAGGGAAACGCCCGTGCAAGTCACATCACAGAAGCGCTTATGCGCTACGGGCTTTTGGTCCAATGAAACCACGTATGTGTGCTGACGCGCTTACGTGCGAAGGGCCTTTCCTCGAATTACGCGCTGGCGTGCAAGATTTTCACGTGCTAAATCACTCTGTATCAATCTGGCCACACAACAACACACGGAAGACCACGCTCCTGCCCAGAAGGATGAATTACTGCCCCCCAGAACCCTGAGCACGCTCCCACCTGCCATCTGCTGCTGCCTGACTGCCTGCTTCCCACGTGCCCTGCTATTTGCTGCCTGCACGTCAGCCAGGGGTGCAGTTGCAGTGACCACCCCTGCTGGAACCGAAGACTCCCAACTGGGATACCATCGCTCCACAGCCCAGCCCCAGGACCCAGTTGCCCACCCACTCCTGCCTCTGGGGTTGCCATGTCGGGCACAACACCATCTGGCACCACTGGCAACCCCCAGCCAGAGAGGCAGAGGGCCACCAGCTTCAGTGCCAGGGAAGTTGGTGTCCTGGTGGAGCAAGTCCTGGGGCAGTATGATGCCCTCTTTGGAAGTTCACGCACCGACAATGAAGGATGTACCAGGATCTGGATGGACATCGTGACTGCCATCAACGCGGAGGGGGTGGCAGTCCGCGACTTACGCCATGTCAAGAAGCGCTGGGAGGACTTCAGGTCCAGGACTCTCAACAAGGCCCGGCGCCTCTTGAAGGCAGCAGATGCCAAGGGGCCCGGGCCACCTGTCCGACCACCAGATGAGGGTCCTGGAACACATATCCAAGTGCTCCACGTCCAGGTCCTTGAGAGGCAGACCAGTCTGGAGTCGAGCGGTAAGTGTACATGCATACTGATTGGACGCTGTGCGTGTGGTGGTGTGTCAGTAGTGTGCAGGTTGCACATGTGTTTTCGTAGGGCCATGTAGGGATGTGTAGGAACAGGGGCGTGAGGCTGCCACATGTGAGTCCTCTTAGGTGTGAGACACATCAATGGTGTATGTGTTGGTAAGCATGCTGTGCAAATGCAGGTGTGGTAGCACACATGTTTGAATTTCTGTGTATGTAGCTTTGGCATGGTTGTGGTGTCACACGTGGATGGTGGTTCCTGCTGCATGTATCGGCACTGTATACATGTGCATGGGTGTGTATTTGACAAACTGTGATGCAACATGGATGCACGTGACACTGATATGTAGAAGGCTGAATGCCAGATGTGATATGTATGGCGATTGCATCACTGCGACAGTTGGAGGAGATGTAGACATGCATGTAAGTGTGGTGGCGTGTGTGCATGTCTAGTGCACCCCCTGTGTTTCAATTGATGTCAGGCTCACCTTCGGCTGTTCATGCTGTTGTATGTGTATGGATGTTGCTGCCTGGTGCAATATTGCTGTGGAAATGCTCATGTGTGTGAGTTGAAATGACATGTGTGTCGTGGAGTGTGATGCCATGTCTGACGTTTGACACTGCCACTCATGTGCAACTGTCATGTGTGTATCAGTCCATTGTACAGTGCCCTGATGTCTGTGTTCTATCTCTTCCTGTCTGCAGCGTCAACTGATGAAGAGGGCGGAGAGGTTACTGTGGAGCACAGCGGCAGGGATCGCACCACCAGCCGGAGACGCAAGGCCCGGCTCCCCTCCCAGATTGTCATCTCGTCGGGGAGTGAGGAGTCAGGTGCCGCGTCCCAGGCCGCAGCTGCCGAAGGTAGGTCCAAGAGGCAGAGGTCGGAGGTGGACACCTCGGCAGCAGAAGGGCCAGCTGAGACCCCACAGGGTCCAACGGAGGAAGATGGCATGGAGTCATCCAGGTTGGTGGGGGGTTTGGTGGAGGAGGAGGCCGCGGAAGGGACACACACGGGGTCTGGAGGTGGGGATTCCACTGGTGCTAGTGGTGCAGTGCATGGGCGGGGACAGGAGGCAGCACAGGCCGCCACAGAGGTGCATGTGTGTAATCCTGTCCATGATCCTGTCACTGCATCATCTGGCACCAGCAGGGATGCCTACGTCCAGACCCGTTTTCAGGGAGGGGATGAGCGTACAACAACTGGCCTTCCTCTCCCTGCAGACGTGGCTATCCGGGACCGTGTTGAGCCTATCCTTAGTGGGATAGTGTTGCATCAACGGGGCATGCGAGGTGACCTGCAGTCTTTTCGTGGAGAGACTGCACGTCGTCTCGCATGCCTCTTTGACCACGTTGACTTACTGGGACGGGTCACCGGTGCTGGATTCCTCCGTGTGCTGGACCTTCTTGCGACTCCCTCCTCACCTGAACCCCCTACGCGCCAGTTGTCCTCCATGCCATCTTCCCACCCATGTGTCACCTGGGTACCCTGTGGAGCTGCCCCTGACCTAGCGGCCAGGCTGGTGGAGGACACATCCCTGCCACAGTCGGGAGTCGGATGTCCAGCAAGGGTGGCCACCACGACAACTGCACCCCAGCCGGAGGAGGACGTGCAGGCAGCAAGAGCCAGGGCGCAGGCACAGGCACAGCAGCAGCAACATGGTGGGAGCAATGATGGCTCGGGGCCTTCAACATCGGAGGGCAGGCATCGGCCATAGGGCAGGAGGACCCCGGAATTCAAGTTTCTTCTGTGTGGCAGTGGTTGGGCCACACCATAGATGCGGAGCGGCAGCGGGCGGAAGAGGCACGGCTCACAATGGTCAGGGCGGAGAACTCCATGCGGAGGGCCCTGAGGCGGGCCGAGTGCCTCAAGGCAATTTTCAGGGATTTTGGGGTGAACATGTCATCTTCCCTGTGAACCCTCGGGCCCATGGAAGAGGACCGCCTCCAGGACATTGAGCGGGTGTTCGATGATTCCCTGGCCCAGGACATCAATAAGTGAGCCGTCGGACTAGCCCGCTGCCATTGTAAATAGTTAGATAGTGTTAGGTTTCCTTTCTGTTTTTGTTTATTTTGGGGCGATTGGACAATGCACCACGTTTTTGTATACAGGTAGTCTTTTTTGTAGGTTTCATTTCATTTTTTGGGCTCATGGACCCTGGATTGGTGATTTGTACATAGTTGAACAGTGGATTTTCTTTTTTTTTCTTTTCATTTCACCATGGAGAAATGTATTTCACTTATTTTTTTCCCTTGGATTTGCTTTGTTGGACTGAGACTTTGGACACATTTTCATTTGGATTTCTTTGGATTCTGATTTCATATTTTTCATTATTTTCTGGACATGGTGTGTTTTATTTCTTCTTCACATTATTGTGCGTTTTATTTTCATTACATTCATTTTGAATTCAATACATTTTTGTTTCATACTTCGGTGTGTGGTATTCTCTCATTGATGTCATGCATGTCATGATGTGGGTTTTCACATTCACTTGCACCCATTGTGTGTCTGTGATGGACATGTGTTCATTTACATACTTGCCATTCGGGTTGTATCATGTAATGGGCATTTCTATGTGGGTTGATGCAATACTTGGTTGGGTCTTTGGGCTGGGTTGGCATGGGGTGTGATGTGGCTGGCCATTAGGCCCATGATTGAGGATCGTCATGACGTGGGGGCGGGGGACATGAGTGGGGGCTTGCTGGCAGGTGCCCCTGACTGCTGGGGTGGTGCTGGGGGACATGAGTGGGGGCCTGCTGGCAGGTGCCCCTGACTGATGGGGGGTGGGGGTGCTGGGGGACATGAGTGGGGGCCTGTGGCAGGTGCCCCTGACTGCTGGGGGGTGGGGATGCAGGGGGACATGAGTGGGGGCCTGCTGGCAGGTGCCCCTGACTGCTGGGTGTGGGGGTGCAGGGGGACATGAGTGGGACATGAGTGGGGGCCTGCTGGCAGGTGCCCCTGACTGCTAGGGGGTGGGGTGCTGGGGAACATGAGAGGGGGCCTGCTGGCAGGTGCCCCTGCCTGCTGGGGGGTGTGGGTGCAGGGGGACATGAGCGGGACATGAGTGGGGGCCTGCTGGCAGGTGCCCCTGACTGCTGGGGGGTGGGGGTGCTGGGGGACATGAGTGGGGGCCTGCTGGCAGGTGCCCCTGACTGCTGGGGGTGGGGGTGCTGTGGGACATGAGTGGGGGCCTGCTGGCAGGGGCCCCCGGCTGCTGGGGGGTGGGGGTGCTGGGGGACATGGGTGGGGGCCTGCTGGCAGGTGCCCCTGACTGCTGGGGGATGGGGTTGTTGAGGGACATGAGTGGGGGCCTGCTGGCAGGTGCCCCTGACTGCTGGGGGGTGGGGGTGCTGGGGGACATGAGTGGGGGCCTGCTGGCAGGTGCCCCTGACTGCTGGGGGGTGGGGGTGCTGGGAGACATGAGTGGGACATGAGTGGGGGCCTGCTGGCAGGTGCCCCTGACTGCTGGGGGGTGGGGGTGTAGGGGGACATGAGTGGGACATGAGTGGGGGCCTGCTGGCAGGTGCCCCTGACAGCTAGGGGGTGGGGTGCTGGGGGACATGAGTGGGGGCCTGCTGGCAGGTGCCCCTGACTGCTGGGCGGTGGGGGTGCTGGGGAACATGAGTGGGGGCCCGCCGGCAGGTGCCCCTGACTGCTGGGGGGTGGAGGTGCAGGGGGACATGAGTGTGACATGAGTGGGGGCATGCTGGCAGGTGCCCCTGACTGCTGCGGGGTGGGGGTGCTGAGGGACATGATTTGGTGATCAGTAGTGTAAGGTGACATGTGGCTTGGCTGGGGGGAATGCCCATGGTGGATGGGCTGCCTGCGGGACATGACCAGGGGTACAGGGTAGTTCCCTGTGGTGTGGGCTGCCTGCAGGGGCTGTGGCCGGTGTAGAGGGAACACCTGGAAGGACCCACACTGCTAATTCACAGGTAGGACTCCCTGCGCACCCCGAAATTTACATACCCCACTCTGACAGCAAAATCGCGTGTGAAACTTAACGCGCACCTCCGAAATACACGTACCCCGCTCCAATCGCGTGTGAAACTTCCTGCGCACCCCAGGAATACACGTACCCCACTCACACAGGGCCAATCGCGTGTAAAACTTCCCGCGCACCACAGGAATACACATACCCCACTCGCACAGGGCCAATCGCGTGTGTAACTTCCCACACACCCCAGTAATCCACGTACCCCACTCGCACAGGGCCAATCGCGTTTGTAACTTGCCGCGAACCCCAGTAATCCACGTACCCCACTCGCACAGGGCCAATCGCTTGTGAAACTTCCCACGCACCCCGATTTACACGTACCCCGCTCCAATCGCATGTTAGACTTCCCGTGCACCCCAGTTATACACGTACCCCATTAGCACAGGGCCAATCACATGTGAAACTTCCCGTGCACCCCCAATTTACACGTACCCCGCTCCGATGGCGTGTAAAACCTCCCGCGCACCCCAGGAATACACGCACCCCACTCGCAAAGGGCCTATTGCGTTTGTAACTTCCCGCGCACCCCAGTTATACACGTAGCCCACTCGCACAGGTCCAATCGTGTGTGAAACTTCCTGCGCACTCCTGAAATACACGTTTGTATGAGCTGTGAGCTGTGTGTGGCCCTGTATACTGGTACACGGTTAGCGCAGCCCTTTGCGCTGGATTGGGGATTTTGATAGCTTTTCCTTGCGCGAGGGGCATTCTTGGGGGCGTAACTGGCGCTGCTGCAGGGTCGCGGTGACAAAGTTGTGATACATGAATGTTTTGAAATATGAAAGCACCTTGATTTTTCCACTTATTCAGTCTTTTTAGCTCTCAAATCTTGTTGCAGTAAAGAGGAGGCTGGTGTCGTGCACCACCTTTTAAATTACCAATAACAAGTATGTCAACAACCCCCTGCTACTATTTCACCCGTCTGCGAATGTTTCAACTACAAGATCCACAGATTCTTCGGGAGAGAGCAGAGTTGACAGGCCAAACAGACCTTTGCACTTCCCAAGACACTAACCTGGGATGACCTACTGTTCACGCCACTTACTCTTCAAAGCATGTTTCTCTGTCATCAGCCATCTCTCCCACCACTCCAGATATTGAGCTTTGGATATGAAAAAGAAAAGGATTGTGTAGGAGTATAACTGTTTGTTGATGCGCTCCAGCCGTAAACTATTGCTGGTTTTGGTAGCTAAAATCCATAAATACGCTGTGCGCGGAAATGGATTTTAGCGCACGCGGCTGGCACAGAAAGTCGCACGTGCACACTGTGCGCCAGCCGCGTGCACCATTTGTGCGCTGAATTCTATGAATTACCCTGTATATTTTCTCTGAGAATCCTCTACATCCTTTCAGAAAATCACACCCCTCCAAGTCTGGCTAGATATCACTTCAGACCAAAATATTTCAGTGCCCCAGAAGAAATTGCCCACCTGTAACAAGAACGCGTGCATGTTTTGGATGAGCTCCCTGCTCCCCAAGGATACCATATCATTACCCCCCAAATTAACTAGAAACATATTAGGTCATGCGTGATGCAGGATGTCCTTATTCATGATACCCAAGTGTTCCCATAGCATCCCACCCTTTGCCATCCATAAGAGTTGTGTCTGTGAAAACCGCAAATTGCCATCCTGTCTCTCTTTCCTTGATCCCACTGCTGCTCTTACAATGAAAGACTGGCCTATGATCCAAACCAAAGTACAATATGGGAACAAAAATGTAAAACGTGTTAAACATTGTGGGAGCCAGACCTCAAGGACACACTCCCTAATGCCCTCCTAAAGTAACTCCCCCGGCAATACACTTTACCAGCTCCACTCATCCGACACCCTCTGCACCCACCTCCATGCTGTGCGCCAGACCCCTCTGCCCTTCTCCAAGTCTGATATACAGCTTGAAACTAACAGACTCCCATCTGCCTATGTTCTTTTTCACCTCCTCTCCCAGACACTCCTTGTGTGCTGTTGTGGCAGCACATATGCGAAAGGAGTGCGAAGTGGAGTGGCCCAAGGTACATCACATTCGATCTATGGTGTCTGCAATTACCTTTTTTTTTAGCTAAAATTGTGTAAGGGGTGAGCCGTCCTTCTGAGCGAAGAGGTATGCCGGAGCTGATAGCCTCCTTCTAAGAAACTCTCCCATGGTCACTAGCGGACAACATTCATCCTGCCTCAGACTTTGTAAGTCCAGTGAATTTCCTCGTCCGCCCTGATAATTTTTGGAAAACCTGATCCTCACATACAGAGTGCCACCGATAACCACATCCTCTCCCATCTGTGTCAGAACATGTTTTGGGTATCAATTCACTAATGCACACTACCCCCAAAGAATGCCAGTGTGAAACATGCTCAGAACAGGCCACATTCATATGTGGAGCAGTAAACTACCCCTAATATGGATAGACTCCTCTTTAATAGGCCAAATTCAATGGGCCATCTGTCATCTTTGGCCACTATCCTTACTCGGACCAACCCCCTCAAGGCTGCAGTTACGTGAAAACTCTTTGTAGGGTCCCCCCATCCTGCTTGCTGGCTATGAAAGGCAATGGCACTCAGATGAGCAGCGGCCCACATTTTGCTTTTGTTGTTGTCCCGTTGCCATAGCACAAAACACCTGACCTTTTCCTCGGGATTGTCAGCTCCCCCATCCCATTATGCAGGTGAGTGGATAGCTCTTTCACTGCCAACTCACTCATACCCCTTTCAAGCAGGCCAACTCCCACAGACTGTCATCGAACTGAGTCATTTTGTGATTTGCAATTGGACAGTCGTTCCTGAACCTCACCATCTGTGAGCAAGACAGTACATTGGCTACTATGTTAAACTTAAACACTAAACAGAATAAAGTGTCTACATCTAAAGACACTCCTGTCCCCTGTACACCATTAAAGCTGATACAAAATCAGTCAAATGTAATTATAATGTATTACTGGTGAACATGAAACTAAGTCAAGACATGCAAAATGTTGTTACCAAAACACTTCTAGTTAACAAATAGATAGATAAGCATCCAAATAATTGAATAAGGTCATTAATGAAGCGAGAATACTGTTGAAAAAAAGACAAATAAAACAATGCTCAGTCATATAAAAAAGAATAATCCAAGTAAAATAATGTTCTTGTGATGAACTCAGATGCTCTACGCGTTTCGGGGAACATCCACTTTCTTCAGGAGCAAAATAGTCTGAAATTATATACATTTGAAAGAAACACATCAGTATCATAAACTCCATATTGCATTTACAGTATACACAGAATATGAGAAATCCAAGGCATAGAATGTAACAAGTATTACCTAATTTATGAAACAAGTAATTCAATGTACACGAACATCCACATTAATATGATTACAGCAAATCAAAACAATTATATAGACATGACCATCAAACACATCAGAGACATGCCTGGCCCATGTCTCAGTGTTTATCTTTCGACAGATTCTTACTAAATGCCTGAGTAAACTTGTTGTAGCCAGGCATCTTGTTGATCGGTTATTAATCACCTGCACAACCGCCATATTATCCATTCATACAACCAGGCATTTAATGGACAGCGCCCAGACCATAGGTGCAGGGCTACCAGTACCGGTAATAACTCCAACACGTTGATGTTCTTATACCAACCCTGTTCCAAGCATAAAGCCAATCCCCCCTGCAACATTCCTGCCCAAAATGACCCTAAAACTGTGTCTTCCTGATGTATCCATAAGGAGCTGCTCTTGGAAACAAGGGACCCATGGGGCTTGCCAAGGGTGAACACCATTGAAATCACCCAGGAAATGTAAGCACATGCCTAGGTCCTCCTTCAGGCCGGCCTCAAGTGCCCCAGGTGCCAGCTATTTGCAACTCCCACACTAGCTGATGCCAGACATCTAGCGCACAACCTCCCTGCAGGAATAACCCTACTTGCAAAAAAAAGGTAGATGACCCCGTAACTCTTGAATCCTCTTTAGAGGTACCCTGCAGCATGCTAAAACACCATTAATATCATTGCTAAATTCCGTTATCTTCTTATGTGGAAAGCGACAACCCCCTTCCACTGTATCTATCTCTATGCCAAGATAAGTCTGTCTCGTGTATGGACCCTGTATCTTTTCAGATGCCAGTGGCACCCCCAACTGCTCTGCCAAAGTAATGAACTCGTCCAATAATGACAAACAAATGTCTGATCCTCCTTCCCCAATGAACAAAAAATCATCCAAATAATGGGCCTTCCCGCCCCAGTTTTCCATTTCGTATAAAGTCCATTCTAGGAAGGAGCACAACGCCTCAAAGTAAGCACAGTAAATACCAAAACCCATTGTCATGCATTTGTCCACAATTTTGTTTCCCATAAACTGAAAACCCAAAAAGTGAAAAGCAGCTTTAATATCCACCTTTGTGAGCAACGCTCCTCGTCCTGCCCTCCTTGCCATGCTGATTGCCTGATCAAATGAAGTGTAGCTCACTGAACATGCCCTGTCCTCCAACAAGTCATTAAGCGAATCCCCTTTTGGATATGACAAATTGTGAATCAAATGGTATCTGCCCTCCTTCTTTGGTACCACCTGCGGCAGAGATATTATGAGGTTGACAATCAGTGGAGCCCCAAATGGACCTGCTACTCGCCCTAATACCCTCTCCTTCTCAATCTTCTCCCTCACCATCTCAGAACATTCGTTTGCTGATCGCAAGTTCCTAGCTGAGCGTGGCACAAGAGGGCCTTTGTAAGGAATCTCAAAGCCTATTTTAAACTCTCTGGTCAAAATGTCCCTCTTGTACCTCAACGGGTAACGCTTGAGCCAAGGAAACATCTTCTGCAACCTAACAAATTTGGATGTGGCAAATTACTGCTAATTTCAAGTAGCAAATTACAGATGGTGCTTCATTAGCAGGTTATTTATTTCTATACCCAACATGTCAGGTCACAGAGTTCATGGTGCATACAGTCATAGTACATAAACCAAATCTATGGCAATGTAACCTCAAATGTGTGTAACGCACAGCTTAACGTAATATTAATGTCTTTACGAAGACGCCACAGGATGATAAAAAACCCTCACTATCTAACTCAAAGAAAACTACATGGGCTATAGATATCACAGGGTCATAGGTGAATTTGTTGTTAGCCGGTTTGTCATGTGAATGCTCAGGCTTTCACAGCAGGATGACCTTGCAAGACTATTGAGGCATGAGGGGTCCAAGCCAGGGCAAGCTTGGACCCCTCCAAACGTTTCTTTGACACACACATGAACCACAAGTTCTCGTTCTCTCTGAGCACGATGACCCTCTGACACCACGCCCACTCACGCAAACACATAAGAATGACAGCAAAGCGTCTTCCGTCCTTGTGCATAACAATCAGCCGGGTCCTGGCTGGGCACCTAAATAAGTGACTTCAGGATTCCTTTGTATCCCGTGACAGCATCATCTGCATGCAAGCTAGTGGCATTGCACTAATATTATTTAAGTGCAATGTGGAGCAAGCATTTAACAGTATAGAAAACAGGCCACACATTGGCCAGGAAAACCGACCCGCCTTTTTACCAAATTTTATTGGGCATGGTCCGAACGCCTTATGGGCCAATCCATGCCTGATTGCAGTGCAGTGCTTTCTCAGTTTGACTCCTTGAAATGGCAGAGCAAAGTGTGGACAAATGGGTCTCACATGTGGGCTATAATCCGAGCACACTCCCTGAACCAAGCCCCCAATATTTCAAAATTGTTCGCACTAGTTTATACGTGAAGCTGATACAACTCAGGAAAATGCATGTACCCTGCACATTCAATCACATTTGAACTCTTATAGGATCCTTTTCTATAGTGCCCTGTTTCAGGCTTTTAAAGGCCCTTCTCCTAACACCCTGGCCCTCATTACAACCCAGGCGTTAAGGGGTTAACGGCGGCGTAAAAGGTGTCGGTGCCAATAAACCCTTAACGCCTGATTACGAGGTCCCTTTGCAGGTGGCACTTTAACGCCTGCTTTTAGCAGGCGTTAAAAAACCAACCAGCAAAGGGACCAAGGGAGCTAATTACGGCACCGTAATTTACGGTGCCGTAATTAGCGCCTTCCCCAGTCCCATTGAGCCCTGTGGGGCAAAAATGGGAATGGGGAAGGGCCATAGCGGCATGGGGAATTACCGCTCCGCCAACCTTGGAAGGGGGCGGTATTTCCCCACTCCACCATGGCGGACTCGTTACAACACCGGCACCAACCATGGTGCTAATAGCGCCATGGTTTAGCGCCGGGGTTGTAATGAGGGCCCATGTCTTAATGTAGGTCCGCCTCTTACACTCCAGTCTTCACAAAATCATATGTAGAATGTTTTCACTTTGTAGATTATGCTTCCTGGGTTTTTACATTCTTGACATTGCTAATTATTCCAGGGATAAATAGCTTTAGGCCCATCCTAATTTGATCCATTGATGGAAAGAAATAGTGTAATTAAATTTGCTATTACTATAGAGCAATTGATTGTATTTTCTGTGTGCACATTATAATAGTTTGCTCTATGATGCGCAGCATGTATGTGCCCAACAAGAGGAAGATTATATATATTTTTAAATTTCATGTGCATGAGAATGTTCCAATTACACACCCACGCAACTATAACAATGTATTAGAGGGCCCGTTATTCCAGCACAGCCAACATAGAGAGGGAGAGATGCCATCTGCAGTGCATGATAGTGTTATGGTTATTTTACGATTGCAGTGACAAAGTTGTGATGCATGAATGTTTTGAAATATGAAAGCACCTTGATTTTTCCACTTATTCGGTCTTTTTAGCTCTCAAATCTTGTTGCAGTAAAGAGGAGGCTGGTGTCGTGCACCACCTTTTAAATTACCAATAACAAGTATGTCAACAACCCCCTGCTACTATTTCACCCGTCTGCGAATGTTTCAACCACAAGATCCACAGATTCTTCAGGAGAGAGCAGAGTTGACAGGCCAAACAGACCTTTGCCCTTCCCAAGACACTAACCTGGGATGACCTACTGTTCACGCCACTTACTCTTCAAAGCATGTTTCTCTGTCATCAGCCATCTCTCCCACCACTCCAGATATTGAGCTTTGGATATGAAAAAGAAAAGGATTGTGTAGGAGTATAACTGTTTGTTGGTGCGCTCCAGCCGTAAACTATTGCTGGATGGTTAGCAGCATCAACAGCACTGGGAGGTATTCCTCTTAACCTCTGCTTTGAAAGTGTACAGTCAATAAGATTGTGCTGGAGAATTGTGTTTAACCACAGACAGATCTGTTCCCATGTGTCATATAGCAATGTACAAACATTTTTTTGCTTGTGCTATTGATTTATTATTCTGATGACAGCCGGCACGTGTTTCGACACTTGGTCGTCTCAAGGCTGTTGATTACGTGTTAAAATGTTAAAATATTTATTTGCAACATATGATTTCAGGATTGCAAATCAAATTGAAAAAAACATATATTCAAAAAGATGTTACATACCAGTAGTGGGCAGGTGTTTGGAAAATAGAGGAAATATACATTGTAAAGTCTCATTAAAATGTCCACATAATTCCTACTGTGCATTACATCATTGTCAAAAGTTACAGTAAGTGGTGCTCATTAGCTCCTGAACAATACATCCTCAATTTTGTGAATAACACTATAAGCTCAGATACCATTGGAGTGATTGTGTGACACCCCATATAGTCTATGGCAGGTTGTGTTTATATCTGAAGTAGTTATTGTTACCATACATGATGGTGGGCTTATTAGTATTATGAGTGGCTAGAGTTAAGGATTGACTATCATTGACACTCGTGACATGCGGTTTGAAGTGCCTCTCATTTGCTGCGTTGCAGCGTAATTGAAAGTCTAGTAGATAGAAGGATTATTACCAAATATTCCAGGTTAGGATACCTTTTGATATGTAAGATTTCATCCAATTAGAGTTGGCTTAATATAGTGTCAAGTTGGGTCACTTACCCATGCTGTTTGATACAACAATTCGCTATGATCCAAAGCAACTCCTCTATTCTTCTACTAGATTTCTTGTTGTATGATTCTTCTTAAGGTACTGGAAGTTAATATAAGTTAAGTGAATTGTGTTGTTGGGCCAGGTCTCTAAACACTGTCACATAATTCTGGTATAAGTATCCCATGAGGAAACAAATATCACTTACCTGCAGGCATCCTCTTTAGGTTCTGCACCGGTCAAAATGTTAGTTAAGTGATCTGCCCTAGAAGCATTTCAATCCTGTAAGACATGAGATCCCAATGGTAATGTTCCATAGTGTTGGCAGTGCTCGTGTACAGCATTGTGATACAGCAAGCCCCAACAGTCCTAGGTAATTGTTTGTGGCAATTCTTGGTGTTATATATTAAAAAATAAGTTTCCCATCTTGCTTACTTTAGCAGGTATGGACCAATTCATCGGGATAGTTCATGGGCACTGCACAAGCATATGGCATGCCAGCACCATTTTGATTTGATGTTTATAGTCTATAGCCTGTGTCGGACGTCACAAGCACAGGCGTGTGACATCTCTGTGTTATGAGCGCTTTGTTTTGCTTGTTACAGGCTTTGATATGTGAAAATAAATAATGTACTGTTAGTTATTAGTGGATCATTTCCTCCAATCACTCACTATCACGTGTTACTGATTAGTGTACCTCGCATTACCATTCTATGCAATACTGAGTAATTGTCATGATCAAGACTGTAAATCATGGGTCCTGATCCCGTGTACTGTGTCTCAGGATCTCACAAATGATCTGCTTCATCAGCGGGTATCGCCGTTTTGTACAAGGTGTAACTTGGAAGAACCAATAAATGGGTAAATCAGGATGAGTAAGAAATGGCTGATCAGTTTGTACACTCTGATAGATATTGGTGGCTATGCAATATACGTAACTATTTGGCACTAGTCTGACATGACTAGTGCGTACCTCAGGATGAGTATGTGCTTGTCTATTAGAATAAACATGTGTGCTACAAATAATTACTAGGTCAATTATAAATATGGGTTGCACATACCTGGCAAGGCTGATGAGGTGCCAATGTGCAAATCTCCAAGTGGCGTGTCTTTAGTTGTCAACATCTGCTTAAATTGGTACAATGTTAGTGTTAACATAAATACATTAATTTCATGCTCAGAGTTGAGTCCAAGTTTCACACACCATAAGAAATCATATACAATTTGATTCTATTTGGTGCAGTTATAATTTCAAATCCCATTCTCTTTTGCCATTCTTGGCCCTCATAAGGCCTATAAATCTTAAGTCATTTGTGCCTGACATCTAGTGGCCTTCTTGCCAATGGGTTGCCAATGGCAGCTGGCGACCTTGACTACTCAGTCTAGAAATGTGTTCTCTGATCATAATACATAGCACTTATTGTATTGTAATACGTGTACTACCTACAATTTCTTGTAGACACAAATAATAGCGTAAACCACAAAATTAGTTCTACAATTGATGAACTCTAAGATCTTGATTTTTGGGGCTTTTTTGTCAATGTATTGCCGAATATCTGGGTGTGCATACCTGCACATGATAAAGGTACCACACTTGTGAAAACCTGTTGTGCTTCTTAGCCAGTCACTTCCACTGTTTCACTGTTGTCTAGAAATGAAGGTCAAAGCTTATTTCTAATGTTTGGTTCCCTAGTGAACATACATTTTGGTTTCTTGTCCAGCTAGGGACAAAAATCAGAATCCATGAGTAAAACATTCCAATGCCTTTGCACTATTTTGTACAGTATATGTGCATCTTTAGAATATCTGGTTATAATATCAAAATTACTGCAAGTTTTCTCTACTTGCGGAGTACTTTTTAGCAAATGCAATCTTTTTTGTTGTCTGATTTTGTGTTATGAATTGTTAATGACATTGGTTGGGTACCCCCTCTCTAGAAATCTTCTAGTCAGTAGATTTCATTCTTTAGTGAAAGATGATTCCTCGCTGTTATTAATGGCTGCCTTGCGATTGCAACAGCCAGCATGTAGAGGTGAACTGACCTCAGTGATCTTATGATATGTCTTAGGGCCTCATTACACGGTAGGCGGAGAACCATGGCGCTATTAGCGCCATGGTTCATGCCGGTAAAATACCGGCACCGCCTTCGTGGAAAGGGAAATTACCGCCCCATTCCAAGGTTGGCGGGTCGGTAATTCCCCCTTCCACCATTGCCCTTCCCCATTCCCATTTTTGCCCCATAGGGCATAATGGGAATGGGGAAGGCGCTAATTACGGCACCGCAAACTGTGGTACCGTAATTAGCTCCCTGGGTCCCTATGCGGTTGGTTTTTAACGCCTGCAAAAAGCAGGTGTTAAATTCCCCAACCCGCAAAGGGACCTCGTAGTAAGGCGGTAAGGATTTACCGGTACTGGTAAAATACTGGTACCAGTAAACCCTTACCGCCTACCGTGTAATGAGGCCCTAAGTCTCTTTTCTCCCCTCTGAAATGTAGACATGAACATCAAGGAAGTCAATGTTGGAGTTGTCAGAATATCCAGTTAATTTAATGCCAAACAAATTGTCATTCTGGTATTGTATATATTCATCCAATCTTTCGAATGAGCCATGTCTAATCAAAAGAATATCATCGATATGGCGTCTCCACATGATAAAGTTATTTGCAAATTCGTCACTCTTCAGTGCATGCATCTGTTCATAATGAGCCATAAAGAGGTTCACTAGTGTATTTATTTAGCCCCCATAGCTAAGTTTGTAGATAATAAGATTCTGCAAATAGGAAGACATTATTCTCAAGAGTAAATGTGAGGAACTCCTTGAGCATCTCAACATGCAGTCGATAGGACACTGAAAATTCTTGATAAGTATGATCAATTGCCTTTGTCTCCAAATCATGATTGATGGATGTATATAGAGCTGTCACGTCCAATTTTGCTAGTAGATATTCTTCCCACCATTCTACATCAGACAGTAGGTGTAGGAGCTGCATACTGTCCCTGATGAACGATGGGAGTTCCAAGACGTGCTCTTTAATTGCCTTGTCAATATATTTTGACAGTCCCTCTGTCGTCCACCTTATCACATTCATGATGGGGTGGACCTCTGGAAATTTGTTGAAGTGCTTATACATTTTTGGTAAAAATATACATGGTAGGCATAGTCAGGTTGGTTATACTGGGGAACCTTGTCTCATCATCTGTTAGGAGACCCTTACCGTGCCACACCTGTATCAGTGAATACAGTTTTTGTGCAATTATTTTAGTAGGATTCACTTTCAATTGCTATAGCATCCTGGGGTGCCCAGGTGTGTAATGCCTATGCTGAGATAGCCTCATGTGTTCATGACTACAATATTACCACCTAATCTGCCTCTTTAATCACTAGATATTTTTCACAGGCAAGCCTCTATAGTGCCATTTGTTCTTATCTGCTCAGATTGACCTTGATTTTTCTTATCTTTGTGTGATTCTTATCTAAATGTGAGTATATGTGATTGGTGACGGGATGATGAAGTGTCTCAATCATACTCTCATGAGACAGTTGTGGAGTGAATCTCAGTTTTGGTTTGAGTTCCTGTATTTAGAAATGTCTAGCGTATATCTCTTAAAATACCTTCTTGCAAGAGATTTGTCTCTGATTGTAGTGACATTAGTAGATGTGTGTTTTCCATGTTCATCTATGGTAAGAAGACTTATGGGATCCTGTGTTATTCTGGGTACCAATGTTTTAATTTGGGATGCAAAAAAATCTTTTATTTCAATTTTCTAATGAATTTGAAAATGTCTATCTGGAAGTTAGAATAATTTGTCCCTATGGTAGTGGAAAATGATAGTGCTTCCTCCTCTGCCTTAGTAAGTTCTCTGTCCAACAGGTTGACCAACAAATCGTTTTTGGTCATTTCCCTAATTTTTTCCTTGAGCCCGATCTTGTTAGAATTTGTGTTTGGCCCATATCCCCATCTGAGCTTCCTCCTGCCAACCCTCCTGCCCCATGTATGGTGATCCATGTTGCAGTATTTTGTACGGGTGGCAACTGGAACCTTACTAATTTGATATTGCATTGTGTTCCTTATTAGTACCTTCATTTTTGCCCTAAAAAAAACCTCCCCTATGTTTTGTATGTCTCATGATCTGAGCTGCCTGATGATGTATTTGGGGTGCTCTCTTATGATTTTTAGAAATATCATCAAATTTGGTCTGAAAAGTATCTCTATAATCTCTTTAACCCCAAAAGTATTTCCTAAATTTGCGCAATTTGACTTTGTCCTGATCTAGCCTCAAAATCTCATACATTTTGGTGTAGTTTTTATCCTAACTGTTTGTGGGCTTGTCATGTGTTTTATCTCTTGTTTGGTATTTTCTATTATGGTGTGTGAGCTTATAGTCGTATTCCCAAATTGGAGGATGTATTGATCAGAAGCTAATGCGCACCACTTGCTGTAACTTTTGACAACGATGTGGACATTTTAATGAGACTATATCTTGTCTATTTTCCCTATTTTCTAAACACCTGCCCACTGCTGGTATGTAACATCTTTTTGAATATTTGTTATTTTTTCAATTTGAATTGTAATCCTGAAATCACATGTTGCAAAACAAAACAACATTTTAACATTTTAAACCATAATCAACATACTTGAAGACGACTAAGTGTCAAAACACGTGTCGGCTGTCATCAGAATAATAAATCAATAGTACAGGCAAAGTCACTTTGTAAATTACTATATGATATGAAATGATATGATATGGCATTTATAACGTGCCTATACACAAGTGTTTTAAGGCACGATGAGGCAAGGGAGGGGAAACAGAGGGAGGACAGAGGCAGCGATCCTACTAGGCCAGGTGACATTGAGATCGCACCACTGCAGAGGAGGGCGGAAGGGAAAAGTGCAGGAGGAAAGGGGAGGGGACAGTGCATGACATAGGATAACAGTAAGATAAATACGGACAATAAATAAAAGTGCAGCCAGCTGGTGGCAAGTGCAAGGGTAAGTGCAGAGATCTGGTGACAAGTGGTAGTAGGGGCTGTAGTAATAGAGAACAGCTCCTGAGTGCAGGGTTTGACAGGGGGCAGTGCAGGTGTGCAACTGGTGGGGAGGGGACCTGGGCCCGAGATCATAGGGTAGCCAGGTAACCAGTCCAGTTTCAGATTCAGCCATGAGATCAGCAGGTGAGATAGGATCCCTGGGCTTGAGGCCCAGGACAAGTCTTGCAGCCTTGTTTTGGATGAGTTGCAGAGGGCGGAGAGTAGAGGCAGGCAGATTTATAAAGAGGCTGTTGCAGTAGTCCAGCCTAGAGAAAACCAGAGCTCCGGAGACAGTGAGCTTCTGGAGGAAGGAGAGGAAAGGGAGAATAACTCTGAGTAGGTGCAGCTGGTAGTGTGATTTCTTAGAGACGTCAGAGATGTGAGGAGAGAATGAAAGAGTGGAGTCAAAGATGACCCCAAGGTTTTTAGCCTCACAGCTGGGAGCAGGAAGAGGGCCAAGAGAGGCCAGCTAGAAAGTAACAGAAAAGAAGGAAGCAGGTGTGCCGATGAGAAGAATCTCAGTCTTACTGGTATTAAGGCAGAGATCATTGGCAGCACACCACTCCTGGATGACAGACAGACAGTCAGAGATGAGAGAAGGACATTAGGTGTTGGGAAGGCAGCTGAAGATGAGTTAAGTGTCATCCGCATAGCACTGAAAGTTGGGGCAGAGAGCAGCAATGCAGTGGCCAAGAAGTGTCAGGTATTGGTTGAACAGCCAGGGAGAAAGGTTAGACCCCTGGGGAGCACCACAGGTAGAGATAGAGATAGAGGAGAGGAAGGACCTAAGATGTACCTGGGAGGGTCGATCGGAGAGGAAGGAGGTCAGCCAAGCCAGGGCATGATCGGTGATACCCAGGTTATCATGGAGATGGTTAAGCAGGATGGCATGGTTGACCGTGTCAAATGCCGAAGAAAGATCAAGTAAGATGAGGACACCCGGGGTGCTGGAATCGAGGTTGGAGATCAGGTCTTCACGGATGTTCAGGAGAGCAGTTTCTCTGCTTCTGGCAGCTCTGAAGCCATACTGATGGTCATGGAGACAACCAACAGATTCAGTGTGAAGATTAAGCTTGGAGATGGCCAGCTTTTCCAGGAGTCTGCCCAGAAAAGGATTGATGGAGATTGGACGATAGTTAGTTGGGCAGGAAGAGTCAGCAGAGGGGTTTTTGAGAAGAGGGTGCACAAGGGGGTGCTTCAGGGGGGAGGGAAAGACTCCAGTGGTGAAGGAGTGGTTGCAGAAATCAGCCAGAGCAGGAGCCATGGTGTCAATGTGGTCCTTGACGGTTTTCGAGGAACAGGGGTGAACCTGTTTTGATGAGACATTCATAGATCAGACTTGTCTAGAAACCTTGTTTGGGGAGAACAGGAGAAAGGCAGAGAAGGAGGGGTGGGGGAGGTGGCCGCAGAAGGGCCAGAGGAAGAGCAGGGAGTAGAGGGAGGAGGGAGATTGGAAGAGAGAGAGGACAGGATGTCCTGAGTTTTAGAGATGTAATAAGAAGCTTGGGCTGTGCAGAGGGCCTGGGAGGGGACAAGAGAGGTAGAGACTGCAGCAGGATTGGCCAGCTCTTTGCATATTTTAAAGAGTTTGGCCGAGTTGTTAGATGCTGCAGAGACATTGGCTTGGGTGTGGGCTCTCTTCTTGGTGTGGACAGAGAGGCGGTATTGCCTTTGGAACAGACGGCAGGCCAGTTTGTCAGAGCAAGTACCGGAAGCACCCATTTCCTCTCAGCCACCCTGCACTTGAGTTTAAGGGTGATGAGGTCTGAGTCATAGCAAGAGTTGCACTTGGCTTTGGGCTTCAAGCAGATCCTCATGGCAGGGGCAAGAACATCCAGAGTATCAGATATAGCAGAGTGGAGCATGGAAAGGGCTGTGTCAGGGTTTGAGTCAGCCAGGGGGGGAGGTGGGATGAGAAAAAGACGGCGAAAGCCACGACTGACAGACACTTCATGGGTCAGATAACCGAGAAAGAAGGTGGCAGTGCTGGAGTTGGCTTGGCCTGAGGGGTAGAGGGGAGCAGGAGAACAGATTTGTCACATGACCACAGATTTGTCTGTGGCTAAGTGCAATTCTCCAGCAGAACCTTATTGGCTGTGGATATGAAGGATGGACAGATAGAATATGCATTATATGCACCAGAGGGTGGGTACCATCTATAGCATTGCTCAAATGCTGCATCCTGTGAGTCACTCCTCTTTTGAAGAAGAGCTTGAAAAGGTAGGTCCAAGGAGTTTGCTGATGGGTGTGTTGTTTGGTTCGGTTTTCAAATTTAGGTAACAGAATTTGTGTGCATCGACCCCAGTATTCTAATGGATCTACGCACAGGAGTATTAATCCTGTAATTAGTACATTATATGCATTTTAACCAAATGAAAGTTCATGGCTCTTGCCTTATGGAGGAGATGGAGTGTAAACTGCACCCTATACTCTAAAAGCTTACTTCAGAAGATCTTTTGTACAGTACAGAGGTCTACGGATGTAAAACTGAACTTAATAAACAGTTATCGTTCTTACTCTTCACACCCATATTTAGCAAACTTCAAATGTTCCCAATTTTAGAAGAGGAACTAATGGTGCCCCAAGGAAACTTAGTCTTTGTAAAGGATCACACAGTGTGGTCAAGTAATGAAGCGATGATCACAACACAGGGCCCCATGTTCCAAAGATGATGACTCTAACGCTAGTTTTCTCAGCTCCACTCAGTGAATGTGATATTGGAGTGGTGGGAATTCTGGAGGATGTAACATTCAGAAATGTGTTACTTACCTTTGTAAGCTTTTTCTTTGTTAGGTGAATATGTAAGAGAGGCTGAAAGATCCTAATTTTAAAGGTCTTGGACTAAACCCATGAAATGTAATAATTGACAAGAATGATTTACTCAGCTAAATGAGCATGTTTGTCCTGTATTCAACCCCTTCCCCTTATCCTTGTTCACAGCTATATGTACTTTGAAAGGTTTAATGCAGCAAAGATAGATTATTGGAAGTGAGGCATGGGTGAATTGTGATGAGTAAGGGAGGCTTTCCTTGGACTCTTTAATTTTAGGAATTTTAGACTCAAATAAGGAAAATGTGCTTCAGCAGAGGATGTTCATTTAAATGCACACTTATATTTTAATACATTTCACCAAAGACACAACATATACAGAGAGTTTGGATTTTAAAAAGCTTACTTGGAGATTTAGATCAAAAGATTTGAACAACTACATGTGTACATATAAAGAGCAGTAAGTAGCTTGAAGATGAGCATACTACTGGGACCCCTTTACACTTTTGACACATGTATCTTGACATTTCCCCATGTCTAGTTTAGGTAACTAGGCAAAGAGGCCCACAGGGAACTGGGCAAAGCTCCAATGAGTCTAAATGAAAAGCAACCATTTAGGCTTTTTGAAAGTTGTGGCTACATTAAGTACAGTTATGGTATTCTTTATGATTTGACATACACATCTTTGGCCTAACACACCTGATATTGAGCTTTTCATTTACTCTCATCAGAGCAACTATTTAAGTATTTTGAAGGAATTGGCTAGCTGAAGTTAAAGTACAATGAAAGTATCATTTATGATTTGACAGACACACATCTGGCTTAACACACTGAACTTGAGCTGTCCAGTTGGTGCAAAATGAAATACCTTCTAGGAAAGATATATTTCTTGGTATGGTAATATTTGAGAATCAATACCTAGCAACTGAAAGTTCAGGAGTAAGAACTTGGAATGTATTTAATACATTTTAGGCTTCAGGTGCTTTTCATGAAAAGCATAAGAATATTAGACACACAAATGCATGAATAGCACAATTGGAAATATAAAAGCACTAAAACAGATGCAGGTATTAGCACTAAAACCAGTTCAAATTTTGCAATAAATCTAAAGTGTGATGTAGATAATTATTGCCATATTTAAGAGCAAGAGGGCAATTCTCAAAGGCCATTTCAGCACACAAACTGCCCAGAACAGGGACCCTTAGACCATGTTAACCCCTTTGCTCAGCTAAATACTTATCTTACTACCACAGAAGCAAAAAAAAAAAAACAAACCAACACGTTACAATACACCTACAATCCTAAATGCATTAATATTGGCATTATTGGGAGTGAGAGGCTAACAGACAGTTGCACTTTAGCCTCCACGCTACTCTAGGTAAAGTCCCCTACAGACACACTATCCCCTTGTTACAACTCTAGTGGACAATCTTTAAGATAGGATACAAATCTCTCTTAATGTTGTCAGCAGTTTATTGGAGCAACTGATAGATCAGACCAATGCTAAACTAATGAATTGATTATCAGGGATCTACTAAAAGGAATCTGGAAAATACATGGGTGAAAAACATATATTGGAAAGGGGGGCTTATGAATGACTTTTCTTGTTGGCAAAACATGCAACCTTCAACCACTCGAAGTGTAAAACCAAAATCAAGATTCAATCCCATGCCCAAATAGACCAAATATGAATGCATAACCTACCACTGAATAAATAAAAAATAAAACAACAAGAAAATGGAATTCAACCTTACCTTAGGAAACTTCACACATTTGTACTTTTAAATGTATCAGCAACATAGGTAAAGGCAGTCCACATTTACCGAAGACTTTGTGAGAATCTGCAGAAATCTGTGTCCTTCTTTTGTGGAGTCAGAAATTAAATACTTACAGAGGGGAAACCTCGTGGAGCTGTCCGAACATTTCAGAATCTGCAGGTAATGTCTGAAATCTTCGAGGAATTTGGAAAGTCTATGCTCTTAAGGAAACTGCATTTTTGTGAAATAATGTACACCACAGACATTGACATCCTCTTGACATAGGTCCCATTTACAGCAACTTCGGTTTACCTTTGGCCCATTTGATTCAGTGACTCTGTGTTATTAGATGAACTTTCATCAGGGTTTCTTTCCCTCATAGGACCAGAAGTAAGGGGGCATGTATATACCTGCAGCACTCCTGCAGGGACCGGGCAGGATACCGATGTATATTAATTTTTTTGTCACAGGGACTGATGGTAGGCGCATTGGTTAGGACTCACCAGTTGTTTTATCCCCAACATCTGTGGCTCCCCACTAATTTCAATTCTTGCCTTTAATGAGCTTATGTCCGCCTTTGAAGATGCTGATTTAAAACATAAAATACAGGGTTTGGATCCGTTTCATCAGAGTCAAAGGATGCATGCTTTTAGTCTTATGAAGTTATTAGGGTTAAATGTCATGTGAAATATGTTCCTGTGGTAACTCCTGGATTTAAATCATATGTGATATAATTTCTCCTTCATCTAATGTTTTGGTATAAAGGGCCAGTTCTACTTGCTTGTAATCATCTCTTTGATGTTTTTTCTTTGCTGCATGAGCATCCCACATGCCATTACTGTCTACAATGTTGATGCTAGCATATTTCTCGCAGAAGTAATAGAAAGAGAAGCAGAAATGGAACAAGAAAATGGCTGAAAACCTCATTCCGTTGTCTCCCTCGATACAGCTGTTGCTATGTGATATGTGTATGTATGTCATTGTATCCTTGGTACGCCATGAACGAGGCACTCATATGCCTCAGAGCATTGTTCCAATTTTATTTAAAACCCATAATGGAAATACCTTGGATACATTACATCAAGAGGTATTGTGTTGGCAATACAGACAAGAGCAGGCAGTCGAATTACAGCAAAAGAAATCCATATCATTCAAGGCCACACAATAAAGGACACGGGCAAATGAATCAACTGTTCACAAACATGCCAGTAATCAGCATAGATTCCGAAGTTACACCACACTGGTAGACGCTTTTCACATTTAGAATCGCATCACTTCCAACCTAAATCGCTTCTGGATACTAAGAATGCTAGACCCACCTCAGATTTTTACATTGGCCACCAGATAAAAGGAAGAGGACACATGAATAGCTCCAGGGGTCAAGCAGGCATGTTTATATTGAATTACAGCCGGGATGGGAAGCCACTTTGGCAAAGAAGGCATATGGTCCACAATTATTGACCCAACCACCTGTATAGCAGTGACATGGATCACCACATTTAGCAGAGCAAGGGTGGATATGTGCAATTCATAAAAGACTGACTTCCCATTGTGTGTCAGGGAAATGTCCAAAACCAGACTGAGCATATGCAGTTCAGAGAAAGGAATGCATTTCTGAATAGAGTAGATAGAGCACATATCGATGTTTGCTGCCATTACCAACATCCGGGCATATGCCTACATAGACAAATGAGAACCAAGCCATACATAAGAGATGTGCACAGGTGGTAACAGGATGTGCAATACGATCAGTTTATTTATTTATTTATTTATTTATTTGCATTTTTAAAGCACACAACAGCCCAAGGGCATTGTGGCGCTGTTACCTTTATACATTGCTGGTTACAAAGGAAAGGCTAAGTAGTTACATTGATATTTGCATTTACGGTTCATCTTGGAGTTGCACAGTACAAAGCAGGAAGTATATATTTGCATGTACTGTTCACCTTGGGGTAACATAGAACATGGAAAAAAGCAGATAGTAAATAAATTGCAGCTAGTTGGTTTGCAGGGGTGAGAGGGCTAGGGAGCTCAGGTGTAATGAGGGTTATATGAATAGTGTGGTTTTGAGGGACAATTATTTCAGTGATGAATGAACAGGAACAGTGGATGATTGGAAGTATCCGAGACTCAAGCTTGAATTTGTTCAACTTTAAGACCTGATAAGCCACCAAACCTTCAAGAGCCTGAAGGCATAACTTTAGCATTTGAAAATCTTCTCTGTCCATACTGCCTGCAATTAATGATCAGTATCATCCTTTTGCTGGCTCACGAGGACCTTAATACCTCTGATCAGATCACACATCGGTTTCAAGTAGATATTGCATGATAATGGGGAAAGATCAACTTTTGGGGTACAGTCCAGGGGGAGGGGACTCAAGCTGGCTCACTGCCCCACTTTCTAAGTAACTAAACATGTTAAGACAGGATGTAGTACCAAGTCAAAATATGGACCCCAATCCCATATTCAGCAGCACCTTTTGTTCGAGCATATCAAAAGCCACAGCAAAAATTAAATACATCAGAATGCGAGAACCACAATAGACCAGGGTTTCAGTGCTGTATTCAGAATGAAATGTAGATAGGCAGAGGTTCAAGAGGTTCAGATCAATAATAGTTGCATTTGACTGTGGCAAAAAATTATACCTCAAATGTTGTCTCCTGTAAAAGAAAGAACCATAATGAGGTGGTAGTTTCAAAGGCATTCTTGATCTAGTCAACATTAATAAGATCATTAAGCTGGTATGTGGGAGCCTCTCTACTGAGAACGAACATTGGCCAAATACCCTGTGCTATGGATTGTCTTCCACTCAGGAGGCACTACAGCCATGTTTAAGCTCACTGGACCCTTCACAGAGGAGAAATATCAATTTCTGTCTGGTTTTACCCACAAAGGCAGTCCAGCACCAAAATGCTAGGCTATTCTCATCTGAACAAGTGTACCATGAGCAACCCAAGACATGTGTTTCGGCCTTGTTGGGCCTCCTCAGCGAAGGTGAAGCTGAGCATCTCTAAGGCACAGTGAGCAAGGGGTCCAGGTCTGCATTACCCTTGGTTACTTAGGGTGAAGACCCACGTTTCACAAATTAAACAGTTGTGTGGGGCTCCTCTAGTGAGAGTGGAAATGTGTCAAATACCGTGTCCTATGGGATTTCTTCCACTCAGGAGGGTCTACAACCACGTTTCTGGTCACTGCACCCTTCACAGAGGAGAAATATCCATGTGCATATCATTCTGGTTCCACCCGCAAAGGCAGGCCAGCACCGAAATGCTGGGCTATTCTCCTCTGAACAAGAGTACCAGCAGTCAACCCAGACGCATATTTCGGCCTTGTTGGGCTTCCTCACTGAGGTGAAGCTGAGCCTAAGGCACACAGAGCAAAGGGTCCATGTCCGAATTTCCCTTGGCTACTTAGGGTTGCTAAACAACAGTGCTAATAGGATGGGCCTCATTACGAGTTGGGCACAAAGGGATACTGGGCACCGGTGAGGACACCAGTGCTGGTAATCCCTTTACGCCCTATTCCGAGTTCCCTTAGCGGGTCCCTTCCTTAACGCCTGGTTTTACTATGATTATCTCCAAACTCGTAATGAGGCCTGATGTATTCATAAAATCTAAGATGATATCTTATATTCAGACAAAGGGCCTCATTACACGGAAGGCGGTAATGGTTAACGGTCACCGTTAATGGTAACGGTGACCGTTAACCATTACCGCCTTACTACGAGGTCCCTTAGCGGGTTGGTGCTTTAACGCCTGCTTTTTGCAGGCATTAAAAATCAACCCGCTAAGGGACCTTTGTGCTAATTAGGGCACCGCAAAATTGCGGTGCCGTAATTAGCACCTTCCCCATTCCCATTATGCCCTATGGGGCAAAAATGGGAATGGGGAAGGGCAGTGGTGGAAGGGGGAATTACCGCCCCGCCAACCTTGGAATGGGGCGGTAATTCCCCTTTCCACCAAGGCGGTGCCGGTATTTTACCAGCATGGACCAAGGTGCTAATAACACTTTGGTCCTCCGCCTTCCATGTAATGAGGCCCAAAGTAAAAAATTGGTTTAGGCAACACAAGCCATCTCTGCACAAGCCAATTGGGCTATTATGTATGAAGCCATGAATGTTAAAGGCAGCCATACATTTTGGCACTATGTTGATAAGTTTGCCAAGAGAGAATGCTTTAACTAATGTCCTAGCTAAAATCAGATGGGTTGATTATATTAAGAAATTGTTTTTTTTACAAAGATACAATCAGAGGCTGCTTTATTAATTACAAACGGGACGGTGAATACTGATGAGTCAAAAAATACCCTAGGGTTCTCTTTTTAAGTGGAGGTTATTCGCAGATTCATTAATAAATTGAAAGCCTCTAGAGCACCGGGACCAGACTAATTCCATTATGTGGTGATAAACGCCCAACCACAACTGTGGGCAGAGAGTATACATTGCTTATTTAAAAATATAGTTAATTGTGTGAATTTTCCTTCTTCTTGGAAGCAGGCTAATATCATCCCCATATTTAATAAGAGATGCACACTGATCCCAATAATTACAGACTACTGCATTGACTGATGCAAAGGCAAAGATGTTTTCTCTATGTTTGTTAGAAAAACGAAATAAATGGGTCAAGACTCAAATGCCTATTCCTAATCAACAAACAGGGTTCAGAAAAGGTATGAGTGCAATTTTTAACATATATAAACTGATTTATTCAATCAGAGTTGCTCTGAATTTGAGAGAAGGTAAATGGTTTATATGTTACAACGATTAACCAAAGGCATTTGATTCTGTATCCTGGACCTTGTTATGGCAACAAATTACAAGAATGAGATGCAATGGATCAATGTTAAATCTGATCAAGCAATGTTATCAAGAAACCTCAGTTTTTATAAGGCTGGATGCAAATGGGGTGACATCTGAGGACAATGAGACACATGTGGGAGTAAATCTTGTATGCGTGTTGGCACCCCCGCTCTACAACCTCTAAGTCTCTAATATGTATCAGTCCTTTAATAACTGTAGGAATTTCTCACCCAAAATTGGTATCAAATATTTGGCATGGCTCTCTTATGCTGATATTACCCTGTTAATGGATAAGACGGCTATAGGATTACAGCGGAGTATAGACACATTTAGTTCATACCCCAGAGCTAATGGCCTGGCCATAAATGTGGCAAAAACCAAGATATTGGTGATTGAAAAAGATAGGGAAAAAAATCAAAGGTTTATTTGGAAAATCGAGGAGTCCCCCATTGATTTATCCCAGGATTATGGACCTCATTACGACCCTGGTGCTTCCGTAATGAAGGGTGTCGGTACGGGACCAGCACCCTTCATCACGGGAGCGCCTATTACGAGGTTCCCTTTGCGGGACCCGAAACAGACGTCTAGTAAAACCAGATGTCCTTTCCGGTTCCCGCGAGGGGAAGAGGGAATTAATAATGGGCCATTTGTAATGTGCCCGTTATTGCCTCCCTCCCCATTCCCATTGAGCCCTATGCAGGCTCATATGGAAATGGGGAATGGTTCCTGCAAGGAGGAATTACCGGGTCCTCCAATGTCGAAATGACCCGGTAATTCCTCATTGCAGCAATCCGGTATTGGAGCCCGGTATGGAGGCAGCCATGGCGCTAATAGCACCATGGCTACGTCCATACTCGTAATGAGGCCCTATATCTATTCGGGAGTACCAATTAACCCTAGATTAAAGATCGGTTTACTAAATGGCTATTTGAAGCCAAAGCCTTAAAAAAGTAGGAATATTATATCCTTTATCACTCATACGGGGAAAGTGGGGGTCATTCCAAGGCAGGGCTAATACAATTACATAAAAGCTGATTTGTTCTATGTCCTGGAAGTATTTAAGGAGATAGAAACTCGATGGCTCTGTTGCTTGGAGGGTACAATATGGACAAATCTGCTGTGAGACTGGTCTCAGATCTCTCCAGACATCTTGGCTTATTTGAGTGGAGCATTTGATTTAAAACTGTTAGACATGGACAAGGAGGATGATTCACTACTTATGTGTCTTTCAAATATGGCCAAGGGCCTATTGCGCAAGACAGCAACATTTTTGAGCTGGGAAGAAGAGATTAGATAGATATTAGCACCATGGCTATCCCCTTACCGCATTCCGGGTCCGGGTTCCCGAAAATAGGGACTTACTGGGTCATTCCAACCGTGGAGGACCCGGTAAATCCCCATTCCGGGAACCATTCCCCATTCCCATTCGAGCCCCTATAGGGCTCAATGGGAATGGGGATGGAGCTAATAACGGTACCGCAATTTGCGGTACGTTATTAGCTGTGAAGTCCCTTAACGGGTCACGTCCTTAACACCTGGTCGGACCAGGTGTTAAGGAAGGGACCCGCTAAGGGACCTCAGAATAGGGTGGTAAGGGATTACCGGCACCGGTGCCTTTACCGGTGCTGGTAATCCCTTACCACCTACTGCGTAATGAGGCCCATTGGGCCTCATTCCGAGTACGGCGCTAACCAATGGCGCTATTAACGCCTTGGTTGACGCCGTACCTGGACCGGCAGCGCCTTGGTAGATGGCGGAATTACCGCCCCATTACAAGGTTGGCAGGGCGGTAATTCCCCATTCACCAAGGCTCTTCCCCATTCCCAAATGAGCCCCCATAGGGCTCAATGGGAATGGGAAAGATACAAATAACGGTGACCGTTCATTACGGTCACAGTTATTGGCTTGGAGGCCCCTTTGCGCCCTCGACTTTAACACCTGCTCAAAGCAGGCGTTAAGGGCGAGGGCGCAAAGGGAACTCGGAGTATGGCGGTAAGGGATTACCGCCACCGGTCTCATTACCGGTGGCCGCTATCCCTTACCGCCATACTCGGAATGAGGCCCATTGACTTTATTATAGGGAACCCATATATCCTGACAGTGGCAATTAAGACAATGGGCCTCATTACGAGGCCAGCAGTAAGGGGTTAATGGCACCGGTAAGGATGCCGATGCCGTTAACCCCCTACCGCCGCATTCCGAGGTCCCTTAGCGGGTCCAACTAAGGCCGGCTGGTTTTACTAGCCGCTCTTAGCGGGAGCCGCTAAGGGACCAGGGAGCTAATAACGGGCCCGCTATTTGCGGGCCTGTTATTACCTCCTTCCCCATTCCCATTGAGCCCTATGGGGGCTTGAATGCGAATGGGGAATGGTTTTCAGAATGGGAACTTACCGGATCCTCCAAGGTTGGAATGACCTGGTAAGTCCCCATTCCGACTACCCAAACCCGGACACGACTTTGGAGGCAGCCATGGTGCTAGCAGCACCATGGCTGCCTCCGAGGTCGTAATGACCCCCAATTAAACTTAAAGCAGATCTGTGGGATAGGAGCCAGTTGCTAACAAAAGAATGCTCTCACGATATGTGTCACAATATTTTCAATTCCGCAAGCCTTTTGACTAGCTTATACGTTGCCCAAATAGAATGGTTTGAGATTTTATTATGCGTATGAGAATTGAACAACTTAAAACAAAAGTGATTATGCGGGGTTAGCAGTGGTTATGTAGACTGTACAAGAGGGAAGTTGAGACTGTACGCTCTGTTTTAACAAAATGCCCTAATTTATTGTTGAATTATGATAAGGGATATAATACATTTGTTCATAGATTGTACAACATTGGCTCAGATCTGTTTTGGAGTATGAGTAATTCAGGTGATTCCCTTGTCGTTGTTACTGCTGAGTTTTATATCTGGAAAGCGTTTTAAAGACTATTAAGTGTATTTTTTGAATTTATTATAGAGGTTAAGAGGTTTTTTTAGCATGACAATATCAGATGAATTTTAGGAATATTTGGCCGAAAAGAAAGTAAAGTTAGACATTTTATCAATTAGTATCACTTCTATTGTTAGAATTTGTATGGGTATTTTATGCAAATGTACATGTTACGTGCTGTAAATATGTCTATGATATTTTATGAGATGTATGTAGAAATGTTTGTATTTTGTAATTTGTATTTTGGACTGTGTCTAAGGCTTATAATTAAACACATACACAATAAAAAATAAACAGTGTTAAAAGAAGAAAAGATTACAAGTTGAGGGGACGGGCAGGTTCCGAACTCAGACTGAAGGGACAGGCAATCTATTTGGTGACCGATGTGCGGAAGAGCTCAGCAAATATATTAGTCATATGGCCTTCGGCAAGACCCAGAGATTGGAATGCAGGGTTTTCCAAGCACAGTTTTAGTCAGGGCTTCACGTGGCAGGGGCTGGCCAGGTTCATGAACAACATACCAGACCTCAAGAATTTGGACAAGCAGGCTACTGGGATTGTCCTCTGCATGACTCCTTCTCCAATGTAGGCCATAGGAACAATAGCCACAGGTGGTGGAATATCTGACAATTATCAATTACCACAAGTGAGAGTTCCCTTGACACATTTGTCCTTGGGAAGTTATACAGCAAGATATGTGCATAATTGGATGCTTATATTAGAGGATGCTTGGGTTTTACAGAGCACTGGGGTTTTTACTTGAAACTATATGTAGTCCCCAGGCAGTAGAGGCTCTTAGTGTCCATACATTTCTCCCTACAGGAGAGGGAACTGCTGGAGAGTTATGTGGTGGACTTCACCTGCCCAATTTCAATGGTTGGGTGGTTTTTCACTCTTTTTGGCTATTCTAAGGAAGTGTTATTGGCTCACTTTCTTGTACCTGAAACACACCTACCTACCTGGTTTCGCTCAGTTTCTGTCTCAAAAGGCAATTCCTTTAATTCCATTTGAACAGTCAAGTGTGTAAATGTGCCCGTCTGCCTTTTTGGATTGTCAATGGAACCATTCTGCTTCACAAGGCTGGTGATACCAGTAGCTGCTGCCCTCCACACACAGGAAGTGTCCTTGTTATCTACTTGATCATCTACTTGAACAAGATCGTCATGGCTCAAGAGACATGGTGCTTACGCTCCCACTTCTAGCTATTTGCAGACCTCCTTCCATGGTTTGGGCTGATATACAAGGAGAAGTCAGTTCTTCTCACGACACTGAGTTTTGGAGATTTCAAGTGGCCACAGAATGTACCACCTTTTAACCCCTGTGAGCATAAAAGTATAGAATATAAAGATGATAAAGAAGATATTCCCAGCAAAAGAGAGATCAAAATACTAGTCAGAATCATAGGGTTACTAGTTCCGTCCATCCATCTGGTATTTCTGGGACCATTTCATCAGGACAGTGGAAGGGGTCTAATATAAAGATTTAATTTCCCTGGACCAGGAAGCTCTGACAGAGCTTCATTGTTGGCTGAACCACATGTGAGTGTAGAATAACTGATCAATCTTCAGGTTGGTTCAAAACCTTGGTAACAAATCAGATGCCAGCAGATCAGGCAGAGGAATCTTGCTGCTGGAAAAGTCTCTATGGGTGATAAATGGTTTCCAGGTGAACAGTGTCTTCATATCAATTGCCCGGTGTAATTGGTAGGGGTCATTTACAATACAGGCTTTGTGTAGAGACAGGATAGGTGCAAGCATCTTCCTCAAGATGGACATGTGTCCATTATGCTTTATGCACACAATCAAAATTGTTGGTCTGATTGCACAAAGATGTTTGGCATTACTGCCTCCAACATAGTCTGGCAGTCAAAGTGGAATATGTTCCTGGTCTATGCAGGTTGGTAGCTGAATGGAATTCCTATTGCCCCATGAATCTCACTGACAGCAGGTTGGATCAGGCAGTGCTCAGTGATCCACAGGTCACTTAGTGTCCATTCCACTCGGGCCTCCATGCTCAATATTCAGTTGCCTAGCTTCATCAGTTGGAGACTGGACACCTAAATAGGGGCATTAGGTGCATTTCTGCAGTCCTTGGGTGGGGGATGAAGTATGACTTTTTATTTATTTATTGATTATTTATAAGTCATCTATACAGCAAATGGTGTTTCCAGACACCACAAGACAAAAAGGGGGGATGACGGAAGGGGGGATAAATAACAATAGCGGTCCTAATAGGCCTTGTGACATTTGGATTGTGCAAGTTCAGTAACGAGAAGTGCCGAAGGGGGAAGGGGGAAGGGGGAATGTGCACAATGCTGGGGGGACGGAGGGATAGCCAGGGATTAGACATGTGCTGAGGGGAGCCCAGGGAGGTAAGTGCTGGGGGGCTGAGGGTAGGACCACCATCTATGTTCGAAGAAAGGGGTGAACAAGACTCCAGAGGGACAGATTTTGGGGAGTACTGTTATAGACTGGTCAAGGTTTGCCTGCTAACCCGAGAGCCCCCACTTCACCCACCCTGTGCTCACAAGCACTGAGCCCATTGGAAAAGGTGCTCAATGTACTGCACTTCTTGGTTACTGTTTCATTTCAGCGGAAAAGTGCCATAGTGGGGGGGGGGTGTAACAGGCCACGCAGTCACACTGCCTACACCAGGTGTTGGCCATCATGACTGCATGCCCCTCAGTCTGCAGGAACATATACATGCCCAGAACACCTGCAGAAAGGCAAGCTGTTGTCCAGCAATTTTATGGGGTGGCACACTTCCCCAAAGTGCTAGGTGCCATTGATTACACCCATGTGTCTCTACATCCACCCAGGGCCACTGAGCACATCTATCGAAACCGCAAGCACTGGCATTCCATCAACGGTCAGGTAGTATGTGATGCCAAGGGAATCATCACCTCAGTATATGCCAACTATCCAGGGTCAAGCCATGATAGTTTCATATTCAGAATGTCACCCCTAAACCGGGACCTGGAAGCTGGGCGGGATGGTGACACATGGCTGATTGGTCAGTATAAATCCCTCTGCACATGCATGCATGTCAGACACTGAGAAATGTGAAAACCCCACAAATGATAGCCATTATCACCTCCCCAGGGGACAGTGCCTACCCTCTGAGCACCTACATGATGACGCCAATTCGGAACCCCACCACACCACCCGCGGTAAAATACAACACAGCCCATATTGCAACCCGGGGCATAGTGGAGGGCACATTTGGAGTGCTCAAGTCACGCTTTCACTCTCTTGACAGCTCTGGTGGGCAGCTGCTATATGCACCCCCAGTAGTGTGCAGGATCATAGTGGCAGCATGTGTCCTGTACAACGTTGCAACCCGGCGGGGCGTGCGGTGGACATGGTGGTGCCCCCACATCCCCAACCACATGCACGGCCGCTGTGCATGGGAGGTGAAAGGGAACGTGGTGAGGCAGCTCGGACCCAGCTTGTGGCAAATGACTTCACCTAAAATCCCACCTATGCAGAGTGTACACAGCCCTGGCACATACCAGCTGATAATCAATGATGATGACAAAAGGGACAGTCAACTGTCACAACCATACCAGCCTGAGATTGTTCACCTGGAAGTGTTACATTGTGTGCATGTCTAGCTACTTAAAGACACCCAATGCTGTGTCACAAAAAGACACACATTCATGCAGCATGAACGACTACCCCATTGCAAAATACCACATCAAAATAGTGCCATGTCACCCAACCCCTCCCGTTCTCAGCTACCCAACACACCATGGCATGGCATGCAATGTGAATGCACAACACATGACACAAGTGTCACAAAGTGCACTGTCCCTAATGGAAACAGGCCACAGACAATATGCTCTCAGTAATCAATAAGAACCAGCACTCATGAACAAATAATTACCAGCAACACAAAACATCAGTACAGGATGAAACAGTGGCGATATATGACAGTAAAAAATTAAAGTAGTGCAAGTGTCACAACCTGACTAAGGCAGCACATCAACCCCTTCTAACTATAGAGTGTTGCTGTCAGGCAAATGTGTCAGTGTACTGCATACAACATGAACTGCATCTGCAAAGGAGATGGGCTTGTTAAGACATGAACAGGCTACATGTATATGAGGATAAAGACATGGATGCAAAAGCAAATATCAATCCACCATGCAGTGGAGAATCGAACAACAATCCCCACTAGGGGTGTACACACAGTTTTGACTACAGACTGCCCACACAACTCATGGGAGCCCAATGTCACTGTGTAAGTTACTGTCATTTGGTCACACCCTTTGCAAGCCCATGGAAAGGGGAAGCAGGAGGGGTGTGTGTGTCAGGAACCCAAGCATCTAACCCAAAGACAGGACACGCCTGCATGTGCCCAGCTGGAATACACAGTGGATGGCTATGGGAGCCACACAAAGCAACACAATGTAAACAAAAAACAATTTTTAAAAATGGCCATGTGTGGACAAGGGGGGGGCACCCAGGAGGGACGAGATACAGGGTGCACCCCAACACCCACATGCGTGGATGTTGAGAGAAAAAAAAACCTCCATGTGCTCATGGCTTGCACGGCTACGCTACAGTGGGGGAACTGTCATCGGTGTCATCACCCTCTGCTGCTACATCAGGAGTTGGCTGTGATATGGGAGGCAGACCACGCAAAGCCCTGGTATGGTCCTCCATGGCAGCAAGCATGCAGGTCTCGAAGGTTTGGTTCTGGAGGATAATGGTACAGAGATCCCCATGCAGCACCTCACGGGTAGCACGCATTTCTGCCTGCATGGCCTCGCGTGATGCCCGGATCTCCTGACGGGTTGCCTGGAGCTCAGCTGACAGTGTATGTGTCAGCTGCTCCAGCTGCTGTTCTGCCCTTGTACTCCAGGACACCTCAAGTTCACCCAGAGTATCTCTGAGGGACCTGTGTTCTAACCTTTCGCGCCTTGAAACACTTGTGTATAGGCGCGTTACAAATGCCATATCATACCTGAGGGCTTCCCTGTGGGCCTGTGACTCTACAGATATGGCTGTGCGCAGTCTCCAGTCCATCCCGACGCTCCCTGTCAGAGGCCAACATGTCATCCCTGTGTGAGTGGCAAATGGAGTCTGTTGCCTGCTGTAGTTACTCCATCTGCCTTTCAGGGGGGAGAATGGAAGTGGCTACCCTATCCATTGCCTGAGCCATCATTTCACACGATGCCCCCTGTTGTGCTGCTATAGTGTAGATGGAGTTCTCCCACACAGTATTGCCTGGTAGCGCATGGCCACCGCGTTGGCGGGCACCACACCTGTTTGGGGCAAGGCGATGTGCACCTTGCTGTGATGGCATGCCTGAAGCTGCAGGACTGCATTCCTCCTTTGATCTGCTGGCCCAGGAACAGGAGAAAATATTGTGGAGTGTGACCCTCCATCCATAACCACCACAGGCCCATAGAGGGGTCTACCCCCGGTGCAGGTGGCTTGGACAGAACAGCATCCCTGCCAGAAACACTCACCTGCGACCGCACATATGTATCAATGTCCGATTCAGCACCTGATTCATAGAGGTCTCCGGAGGTGTACCCAGAGACACCCGTGGACAGCATGGTCTGTCGGAGTAGTGGGTTTTCACCCACCACCATCCCACATTCTCCACTGGTGCCCGGTTGTGGCTGTGAGTCCTCCACGGTCTGCACCATATCCTCCTCCTCAACAGCATCAAGTGCCTCATCATCTGCAAAAACATGAAAGATAACAAATGGAAACAGGCATGAGCACCATCGCACACACACACATAGGCCTGACGAGGCAGAGATCCAGTACATAAATTACACATGTCCCACATGACAGTAACTCTGGCATTCATGCACTGTCAATTATTTGGAAGGGGAGGCAAAAAGCACACACTGATGACTGCAAGATGGAAAACCAACACATGTGCTGCATGCTAGATTGCACTGGCATCAAACATTAGCCTGTGGTATGGACAATCCACATACATGACACATGCGAGCACACAGACGGCACCTACCATAGCCATGGCAGATTTGACAAGGACACCCAGATGGTAGCAAATCAGTACTGTCACCCATCCATGTGAGATGGACATCATGAAATTAAACATGTAAATAAGACTGAGAAAATACGCATGGGCCACACGCTGCAACAAAGCCAGTGCTCACTGATGCAGTGATGGAGGGGCATGGATACATCAATGGTTGGTCACTTCGACATGAGAGGATACAATTTTCATGTTCAACATTCAAACAGGGCCCCAAAATGATAGTGTGAAGGCCATGTGTAGGTGCACATTACTCAATCAGCCTGATTGTAGAAATGTTTCCCTAATAAGTCAAGAAATGTGGGCCATTGTGTGGTGTAATCTATGACAGAATTATGTCACATTTGGGACAGTAGGCCACAAAAATGTCTGGTAAATATGCTAATCATTTCATCAGTCAGGCTGAATGAAGAGGAAAAGAGTATGAACAATGTTGTGGCAAGAGGACAGCTGAAAGCCAAGTGGATTAATCATGTGCAAAAAGTGAATTGTGGTCAGAAGGGATACTGTGAAAGGGAAACACAAGCCCGGGGAATGTTTGTGAGGGACCACATGGGTGACCCATAGCAGTCATGACTAGACAGCCTCACCTGGCACTCAATCAGAACACATCACCCAAGCAACACACACATGGATTGCACACACATGCATGGTCACTCACCGGACATTGCTTCAATATCTGGTAAGTCTCCCAGGCCTTGGATCTGATCCTCTTTGATGAAGCCTCCAGCAACAGACTCATGTTCAGTGAGTTGTTCCTCCTCTGGTGGAGACCCTCCGCCAGTCACCAGAGTAGAGGCATGATTTGAAGCCAGCTTGTTCTTTGCTCTGCGTTTCAGGTCATTCCAGCACTTAGAGCAATCATCAGCTGTGTGCTTCACAAATCCAAGGGAACTAATGTGGTCCGCGATGGTCTGCCAGTGGGCCCTACGTTGAGCAGTTGTAGTCTTGCACCCTGCAGTCACCACCATTTTGTGGCTATGGGCCGACACATAGCCCACAAGTGCACCTAGTTCGGCGTCATTGAAACTAGGCTTCCTTGACATGCCGGAGTGTATAGCCTTGTCTGGGGTCCCAGCCTGTAATGCAAGAGCACCCTTATTCTTCTTGGAAGGTGGTGCAGACCCTGAGCGGCTTACGCTGCTCTGGTTGGCAGGGGCAGAAGCGCAGGTGGACTGAGCACTGGAAGTTTCCAAAGGCACAATGACCAAAGGTCTCACTGCAGGCATTGGCTGCAGGGTGATGTTGGCAGGACCAACCTCGGTGTGATGGACTTGGACCGACACTGTCCCGGCTGGGAGACTCAGAGCTGGTGTGGATTGAGCTGCAGCTGCCCCTGCAACCTCTTCACCCTGGCTACTTGGGGCAGCAGATGACATTGCTGCCCCAGATCCATGTGGCCTGGTGACAGCAAATTTCACCGCCACACGTGGCTTAGACTTGGTGACACGGAAGTCAGCCTGGGAGTCATCCTGTGCCGGTTCTGTTGACAATATGGGCCGGTTTAACAAGGGCTGAGCTGGGATGGTGTCAGCTACATTTTCCCGAACCATTGGGGGGGGCATAGGTGTCCCTGATTGGTCCTCTACACACTGGCCTCTTGGGCCACTCTGCATATCCTGGCCATGTCCCCTACCTCGCCCACCTCTTTGAGCTCGGCCACCTTTGCCTCCCTTACTGCTTTGTCGCCTCCCAACCAAGGCACTGATGTTGTTGTGCGTATGGAAGTTGCAGTATACAATTATCCTGGGCAATTGGGGTGAAAGGGGTAGGGTACAAGATGGAATTCATACACTAGTGCTCTCGAAAGGCTGTCTGTGACCCCTGAGGTAAGATGACGGCTTACGCAATGCACAGGCACCCCAAAAACAATATTTAACATGCACGCAACCCCTGGGAGAGCATGTGTGTGGAAAAATGAACCTGACTACGCTGTGGCACTCAGAAACACAAAAATAAGCATACGCATGGTACACGCAGCCTACAATGACCTCTGAATGGGTATGCAGCACATGGGGGCAACCACAGTTGGAAAATACGTGCGCAACTCACCGTCTGCCTGGAAAAAGAACGTGAAAAAGACGCGCGTGTGCGCGTTTGCAACACCCCCGCCAAAAGAAGAATTGAGCGCTGTCTGAGTAAAGAGGGAGTAGGAAGTGGAACCGGTGTGAAGTTATCGTGTGTGAACTGACAAGAAGTACAAGAATCACCCGCTTGCTCTCCACAAAAAGCATGTACAAGAAAATGGCGTCCTACACGTACCTTTTAAGCCAGCCCACATGTGCAACGTCACTTATGCGTGTACGCGCTAAGGCCCTTTCCTCCAATTGCACGCAGTCACACCCGGACATACAGTTTTTGCACGTGTACAATCAACATGCACCTCTGTTGAGGGAAACGCCCTTGCGCGTCACATCACAGACGCGCTTATGCACTAAGGGCCTTTCCTCGAATTACACACTGACATTCAGTTTGTTCACGTGCAAAATCACTCCGTATCAGGCTGGCCACACAACAACACACAGAAGACCACGCTCCTGTCCAGAAGGCCATTTTCCTGCCCCCCAGAGCCCGAGCATGCTCCCACCTGCCATCTGCTGCTGCCTGCCTGTCTGCTGCCCACGTGCCCTGCTATTTGGCGCATGCATGTCAGCCATCTGCAGGGGTGCAGTTGTTGTGACCCCCCCTGCTGGAACTGAAGATTCCTGACTGGGATACCATCGCTCCACAGCCCAGACCCAGGACCCAGTTGCCCACCCACACCTGCCTCTGGGGTTGCCATGTCGGACACAACACCATCTGGCATCACTGGCAACCCCCAGCCAGAGAGGCAGAGGGCTACCAGCTCAGTGCCAGTGAAGTTGGTATCCTGGTGGAGCAAGTCCTGGGGCAGTATGATGCCCTCTTTGGATGTTTACGTGCCGACAATGATGGACGGAAGAGGATCTGGATGGATATCGTGACTGCCATCAACAAGGAGGGTTGTGGCAGTCCGCAACATTCAACACGTCTGGAAGCGCTGGGAGGACTTCAGGTCCAGGACCCTCAACAAGGCCCGGCACCTCTTGAAGGCAGCGGATGACAAGGGGTGCCGGGTCCGCATAACCAACCAAATGAGGATCCTGGACCGTATACGCCCAGCGCTCCACCTCCAGGTCCTTGAGAGGCAGACCCGTCTGGAGTCGAGCGGTAAGTGTACATGTGTACGGATTGGATGCTGTGCATGTTGAGGTTTGGCAGGAGTGTGCAGGTTGTACATATGTCTGTGTAGGGTCATGTATGCATGTGTATGTACAGGTAAATGAGCCTGCTGCATGTGTGTCCTCTCTTGTGTGAGACACATCTATGGTGTATGTCTTGGTAAGCATGCTTGGCAAATGCAGGTGTGGTTGCACACATTTTTGAAATCCTGTGTATGTACTGTGGCATGGTTGTGGTGTCACACATGGATGCTGCTTCCACCTACATGTATCTGCACTATGTACATTTGCATGTGTGTGTATTTGACAAGTGGGCAACTGTGATACACCATGGATGCATGTGACACTGACATGTAGGAGGCTGATTGCCAGATGTGACATGGATGGGGATGTTGTCACAGCGACAGGCGGTGAAGATGTACAGATGCATGTATGTCTGGTGGCTTGTGTGCATGTGTTATGCACTCCCCGTGTTGCATGTGACGTCAGGCTCACCTTCGGCAGCTCATGCTGTTGTTTGTGTATGGATGGTGCTGTCTGGGGCAACATTCCTGTTGATGTGCTCATGTGTGTGAATTGAAATGACATGTGTTTTGGGGAGTGTGATGCCATGTTTGATGTTTGACACTGCCACTCATGTACAACTGTCATGTGTGTATCAGACCATTGTACAGTGCCCTGATGCCTGTGTTCTATCTCTCCCTGTCTGCAGCGTCAACTGATGACGAGGGTGGAGACGGTGCTGTGGAGCAAAGCAGCAGGGATCGCACCGCCAGCAGAGACGCAAGGCCCAGCTCACCTCCCATGTTGTCATCTCGTCGGGGAGTGAGGAATCTGGTGCTGCGTCCGTGGCCGCAGCTGCCGAGGGTAGGTCCAGGAGGTGGAGGTTGGAGGTGGACTCCTCGGCAGCAGAAGGGGCAGCTGAGACCCCACAGGGTCCGATGGAGGAAGATGGCACGGAGCAATCCCGTTTGGTGGGGGGTTTGGTTGAGGAGGAGGCTGTGGATGGGACACAAACAGGGTCTGGAGGGGGGGATTCCACTGGTGCTAGTGGTGCAGTCCAGGGACAGGGACAGGAGGCAGCACAGGCCGCCACAGAGGTGCCTGTGTGTAATCCTGTCCCCGGTCCTGTGACTACATCATTCCACACCAGCAGGGATGCCTACGTCCAGACCCGTTTTCAGGGAGGGGATGAGCGTACAACAACTGGCCTTCCTCTCCCTGTGGACGTGGCAATCCGGGACCGGGTTGAGCCTGTCCTGGCTGGGATGGCGTTGCGTCAACGGGGCATGCAAGGTGAACTGCAGTGTTTTTGTGAAGACACTGCACGTCATCTCGGATGCCTCTTTGACTGCATTGACCTACTGGGACGGGTCAGCAGGACTGGATTCCTCCGTCTGCTGGACCTTCTTCCGACCCCCTCCTCACCTGAACCCCGTATGCGCCAGTCGTACTCCGTGCCATCTTCCGGCCCATGTATCACCTGGGTACCCAGTGGAGCTGCATCTGACCCAGCGGCCAGGCTGGTGGAGGACACATCCCTGCCACAGTCGGGAGTCGGATGTCCAGCAAGGGTGGCCACACCAACAACTGCACCCCAGCAGGAGGAGGATGTGCACGCATCAAGAGCCAGGGTACAGGCACAGCAGCAGCAGGCTCAAGGTGGGAGCGATGATGGCTCAGGGCCATCAACATCAGAGGGGCAGGCATCGGCCGGAGGGCAGGAGGACCCTGGATTGGGAGTGTCTTCTGTGTGGCAGCGGGTGGGCCAGCACATAGATGCGGTGCAGCGGCGGGCGGAAGAGGCACGGCTCACTATGGTCAGGGCGGGGAACTCCATGCGCAGGGCGCTGAGGCGGGCCGAGTGCCTCGAGGCAATTTGCAGGGAGTTGGAGTTGGACATGGCGTCATCCCTGCGAAACCTCGGGGCCATGGAACAGGCTTGCCTCCAGGACATAGAACAGGAGTTCGATGATGCCCTGGTCCGGGAAATCGGCAAGTGAGCCGTATGACTTGCCCACCGCCATTACATATAGTTAGTTAGTTAGGTTTAATTTATGTTTTTCTTTAATTTGGGACGGTTGGACTATGCCCCACCTTTTTGTAGATAGTCCTTCATTAGGTAGTATTTTTTGTAGGTTTCATTTCAATGGTTGGGCTCATGGACCCTGGATTTGTTATTTGTATATAGTTGAACAGTGGATTTATCGTAATTTTTATTTTATTTTTCACCATGGAGCAATGGATTTCACTTATTTCTTTCCCTTTGGATTTGCTTTGATGGACAGTGACTTTGGACACATTTTCATTTGGATTTAGTTGGATTCTGATTTCATATTTTTTTTCATTTTGGAACATGCTGCATTTTATTTCTTATTTCTATTATTGTGTGTTTTCATTTCATTCACTTAATTTTGTGTTGAATACATTTTTGTTTCATACTTCAATTTGTGGTATTCTCTCATTGGTTTCATGCATGTCACAATGTAGGTTTTCACATTCACTGGCCCCATTGTGTGTGTGTGTGATGGACATGTGTTGATGTACATACATGCCATTTGGGTTGTTTCATGTTATGGGCATTTCAATGTGAGGTGGATGTAATAATTGGTTGGTTCTTTGGGCAGGGGTGGCCTGTGTTGGGATTTGGGTGGCCATGAAGGCCATGATTGTGGATCATGATGACGTGTTGGGTGGGGACATGAGTCAGGGCCTGCTGGCAGGTGCCCCTCACTGATGGGTGGTTGGGGGTGCAGAGGGACATGAGTTGGGGACTGCTGGCAGGTGCCCCTCACTGCTGGGTGGGTGGGGGCGCATGGGGACATGAGTTGGGGCCTGCTGGCAGGTGCCCCTCACTGCCGGGTGGGTGGGGGTGCAGGGGAACATGAGTCGGGGCCTGCTGGCAGGTGCCTGTCACTGCTGGGTGGGTGGGGGTGCAGGGAGACATGATTTGGGGCCTGGTGGCTGGTGCCCCTCACTGCTGGGTGGGTGAGGGTGCAGGGGGACATGAGTCAGGGCCTGCTGGCAGTGCCCCTCACTGCTGGGTGGGAGAGGGTGCAGGGGGACATGAGTCGGGGACCACTGGTGCATGCTGACATGTGGGCTGGCTGGGGGGCATGCCCAGGGTGGATGGGCTACCTGCGGGGCATTCCCAAGGTGGATGGGCTGCCTGCGGGACATGGCCTGGGGTGCAGGGTAGTCCCCTGTGGTGTGGCTGCCCGCAGGGCCTGGGGAGGGGGGAGAGGGCACACCTGGGAGGTCCCACACTGCCAATTCGCGTGTGATACTTCCTGCACAGCCCCAAGATACACATACCCCACTCACCCAAGGCCTATCGCATGTCATTCTCCCCGCGCACCCCTCAGAATACACGTACCCTGCTCCCACAAGGCCTATTGCGTGTGATACTCCCCGCGCACCCCTCAGAATACACGTACCCCACTCGCACAAGGCCTATCACGTGTGATTCTCCCTGCGCACCCCTCAGAATACACGTAGCCCGTTCCCACAAGGCCTATTGCGTGTGATACTCCCCGTGCATCCCTCAGAATACACGTACCCCGCTCGCACAAGGCCTATCGCGTGTGATACTCCCGTGCACCCCCAAAATACACGTACCCCACTTGCACAAGGCCTATCGCGTGTGATACTCCCCGCGCACCCCTCAGGATACGCGTATCCCGCTCCCACAAGGCCTATCACGTGTGATACTCCCTGTGCACCCCTCAGAATACACGTACCCCACTTGCACAAGGCCTATCCGGTGTGATACTCCCCGTGCACCCCTCAGAATACACGTACCCCGCTCGCTCAACGAAATCGCGTGTAATGCTCTCTGCGCACCCCCAAAATACACGTACCCCACTCACACAAGGCCTATCGCGTATGATACTCCCCGCGCACCCCTCAGAATACACGTACCCCGCTCCCACAAGGCCTATCGCGTGTGATACTCCCCGTGCACCCCTCAAAATACATGTACCCCACTCGCACAAGGCCTATCGCGTGTGATACACCCTGCGCACCCCTCAGAATACACGTACCCCGCTCCCACAAGGCCTATCGCGTGTGATACTCCCCATGCACCCCTCAGAATACACGTACTCCACTCGCACAAGGCCTATCGCGTGTGATACTCCCCTCGGACCCCTCAGAATACATGTACCCCGCTCCCACAAGGCCTATCACGTGTGATACTCCCCGCGCACCCCTCAAAATACATGTACCCCACTCGCACAAGGCCTATCGCGTGTGATACTCCCCACGCACCCCTCAGAATACAAGTACCCCGCTCGCACAAGGCCTATTGCGTGTGATACACCCCGCGCACCCCTCAGAATACACGTTCCCGCTCGCACAAGGCCTATCGTGTGTGATACTCGCTGCACACCCCTCAAAATACACGTACCCCGCTCGCCCAAGCCCTATCGTGTGTGACAGTTCCCGCGCACCGCCCAATTGCACTGTCCCAGCACTGTGAACTGGTGCAGTGTTAGCGCGGCCCTTTGCGCTGAATTGGGGATTTCAATGCCTTATCCTTGCGCAAGAGGCGTTCTTGGGGGCGTAACTGGCGCTGCGGGATGTTCTCTGCGCCAGCGCTCAAAATGGCTTTGATATTCCATGAATACGCTTTGCGCCAAAATGCTGTTTAGCGCACACGGCTGTCGCACGCTACCTCTCTGCGCTGCTCGCGTGCGCTGCCTCTGCGCTGAAATCTATGAATTACCCTATAAGTCCTCCTCTACTCTGTGCCACTATAATCGTGTTTCTGCAAGGTGTGAAAGGTTGGCAGATGACTGGATACGCGCTTGTTCTCGCCAAAGATAAAGGATGGACAAAGTACAGGTCATGGTGTCATGGAGAGACCCGTATAGAGATTTTTCAGTTTGCAGCATGTGTTTTAACAGGTCAACTATTGACATTTTCGGGATTTTATGGGATTTGCAGTGCTTTGCTTGTGTGCTTTTTTGTTAAAAGGTAAAGAAAGTGAAAAACAATACCCATCTCCTTGTCTTTAATAGAATCAGAACTCTCTTGCACTAATCAAGCAACATGAATTCCTATTGGCATTGTAGGGACTTCGAAGTAATCTAACAAATCTTGCCAGCGTTTCTTTTGAAATTAATCAATGAAACGCTGAAATTGGATTTGGTTGACAGAAGCCAGTGAGGCACTAATGCACAATAAAACTGTGAAATCAGACCACTGAACTTCAAATTGACTGAAGGTAGAAGAATAAGGAAAACAAGAAGGTTACATTTCTTATGGATTATTTAGGGATGTGTATTAGATATGATTAAGTGGCAATACGTGTTCTTTAAACATTCAAAATACTTTAAAGTGTTAATTGCCTCAATCTAGATTAAAGTGTTCTAGGTCAAAAATGATTCCCATGCGTACAGGAAGGCATGAATCCGGTCATCTTTCCTGAAACACAGACTGCACTTTCATGGAATAAAGTGTATCGGTGCAATAGGAAGAGATCAATCTTCACACAAGGCATTTGAAGGATGACTAGAAGACAGAATAAGCAGAAGAAGTTTGAAGACAAGCCTGCACATTTACTACTGAAGCATGTCCAAAGGTATTGATACAGTTTGATGGGAAATCAGAAAGCCATATGGAATAAGCACGTTGCAAATATGGTAAGTTTGGTAATTGGGTTAATTTTGTGTTGTGGTCAGAGTGTCCTGTTTTGCCACAAGACATCCAGCTTGTGGGACAAAATCAGGAAATTAACTAAAGTGCATGAATGGAAGCAAATCAAATATTTGGAAATGGGCGGTAGAGTTGGAGTTAAGTCTTGGCGATCCTCCTCTCACGTAAAATAGTAAAGGAAGTGGTTAAATGACATTGCAGTGAAAAGAAGTACAGATTGTAAATCGTCCCGCACTTGGAATCTGTTCTGATGGAAAAGGAGAGGAGCTAAAGAACTGAGATAAATGACACTTACGGGCCGATTCACACAGATTCTCACTGGATCGCCGATTCACACAGATTCTCACTGGATCGAATCAGGAGATGCAATATGATACTGCTTCCTCATACCTGATACACAAAGTCATAAACTAAATAAAACCGGGGGCTGCCATTAGAATTTCTGAGAAGCCCTTGAGCAAATATTTGTGAATCTTATTTGCACATGAGCATTTCACAGATGAATGGTCCAAGTAACTCCAGATTGCTTCTACTTTGAGACTTTGTGAATGAGGTTTATGATAGGAGGAGTACATCTGAGATGTTCAGGGCACCCACTTACTTTCTTGAGGGCAAATCTTTGAAACTAAGACCTTCATTTTCTCTTTGTAACAGTAGTGGTGTCAACTATAATTCTGCAGTAAAATATGTGTAATAAACATGCATGAAACTGCTCCATCAAGCTCCTAAACAACTAAAGAGAAGATGCCATTTGCTCACCATGCTCATACAAAAATGCACTATAACAAAAACCAATATAGCATGCCTCCTTCAAATCTGCAACTGTCTTACCCTTATTCAATAAACCCTCTACTGACCCAAATGTCCCAGCAAACTAGCCCAGTTTCTCTCCTTCCCCATTATTCAAACACCCTTGAGTGGTTTGTCTTCAACTGGATCACAAAGTGTATTGAGGATAAAGGCCTTGGCTTCCGAACTAAACACTCCACCGAGACTGCACTCATGCACGTCTCCAACTTCTCTCTAATGCTCACCACTCCGAAGTCTCTTCTATATTCATCCATTTGGACCTTTCTACCACTTTTGACACTGTCGACCACTCCTCTCTCCTCCTCACTCAACTCCAGGATCTTGGGTTTCGCAAATTGGCTCTTGCCTGGACTGCCTCCTACACAGAGGGTCAATCTTTTAAAATCTCTTGGAACTCGCAAACCTCTGAGCCCACCTCTCCCCCTGTTGGCATCGCCCAAGGATCATAGAGAGTTAGTGGAGGGTAGAAGGTTGACCCATCACCGCCGCCCAGGTTGTGGAATCGCTGCTGTGAACATGTAGCTTAGCTGCTGATCAATTAGTCAACATATATATTGACTACTGTTATGCATTTCGGGCTACCTACAGCGTTGGTCAGTTCTGGAAGCAAAAAGGATCCCCTATCAAAAATAGCGAGTATGGCAAAGCTCTCCTACATGTGGTTATGTTACCTGAGAGAATAGCCATTCTGAAGTGTGCCGCACACCAGCCCCTAGATGATGAAGCCAGTGTCAGCAATGATTTTGCAGACAAACCAACCAAATGGTAAGCTCTATTTGAATCAGAAGATTAATATATGTTTCCCAGTTAAGATCAGTGTTGTCCCCTGACCCATACAGTAACCTGGAAGATGTAGTCCAAATGCAAGAAAATGCACCCTCTAGTGATAAAGACAATGGAAAAATGAAGGGGTGTCAATTAAAAGATGACTCTTTGTGGATAGATGACCAGAGTCGACTAGCGGCATTCAAGATATTACTACCACACTGTGTTAGGATATACCATGGCAGGCTCATGCAGGAAGAGAAGGGATGGCTATGCCAATGAGCAATTCATGGTTTGAATCTGAATTTTCTAGAATGGCTAATGACTATGTTAAGTGTTGTACCATCTGCCACCAAAATTACATCGGGAAAGCAGTACCAGCCACCCAAGGACCCCACGTTCCACCTTGTGGCCCATTTGTAGGCCTGCACAAAGATGTGTTCCAGCTTCCTTGATGAAATAACTGGCTGTACCTTCTTGTTATTCTGAACCTGTTCACTGGGTGGGTGGAGACGTAACCTTTATGGGGGACAATGCTGCAAGTGTCATGAAAATACTTTTAGGGCCTTTGTTTAGGTTTAGAGTACCTGATAGCATAAACAGCGATCAGAGCTCCTATTTTAAAAGGTGTGGTAAATCACGTCTACCCACTTTGAAAATGCTGAGCATTGAGGATGGCAAAGATACTGAAAAGAGGGGATTGGTCTGGGAGGGATTGCTTCAATAGAAGGAAGAAATTCAAATGCATTTTTCTCTGCTGTCACATCATGACGTCACCCTTGTACTCCTAGTGTTTATTATTTTTTCTTTAATCTTAGGTATGGGTAACATGTGGCCCTACTTGCACCTGGCATTGCTGGTTGCTCTAATCTGGACTGGGCATGTGTGCCTTGGAAGCTGACTTTGATCATTTGGCCTGCCTTGTGTGCCTTTGTCAAGGCCATTAGCTTTGTGACAACAGACTGTGCTGGACTAAATCAACTCTAACAATGGACTGTTCATTTGTGCCCAAACCTGCCAGAGGGATGGAGGCCCTATGCCCTTTGCATGTGATCGAAAGAGCGTATGCACTGTCATGATGCCCCAGAAGAGATTTGTCATGTAATATCTTATGGACATGGACATAAGTATCCCTCACATTTCACTTGGCAGATTGGGACCTACTAGAAGAGGGTTACCCAATTTCTGTCGAGTGTGTTGGATGAGGTATGAATGTTCATATAAAAATGAATATTTTTTTATGGAACAAAAATGGGGTCTTCATTTATAAATTCTTTGTTGGTATAAGGAGTGTTGACAACCAGTTCACAGTCGTAGTTTTTGAATATACATGTGAAACCATGGGTTACATTTACTTGGCTATGTTATCCAATATTTTTACTGTGTTCATCACCATAGTCATAATACGGCACCTGGCCTTCTCTGAAAGGTGCCATTATGTGACCCTGCCTGTGTGTAGCCAGACCTTAGTTTCTAGAAAGGAATTTGTGGTTTAGGGAGGAGGTGATAGGAAAGAGAAATTAGATGTTAAAATAAAAATCAGAGAGGAAAAACAATAAATCGTGGGCGAATATGGTTGTTGAAGTAGGGATGCAAGTTTCTCAAATGTGATAAGTTGATGATAGGTATGAGTATGAAACTTAGGGCGGCCCAGCTCGGTTTAGAGCAGAGGTTTATTGTTATGGCAATGTCTAGAACCGATGCATCATGGTACTAAATGTTGTTAGTTAGCTATGGTTTAACAAGATTACACTTGTCCTTGAATATAGTGAGAAATCACTGTGCATTTCACACTAAAATGTTAAAACATTCTATTTGGAATCAGCTCCTCTTAATTGCTTCCCCTCACAGTTCCACCCATTCTAGGGACTTGGCGAAGAAATGATTCTGGAGGGCATGTATATAATTTCATTGGGGCTTCGCATACTCACATTTTGCTGATTATATTAAGGCACAGAGCGAGGGTGGATCCTCACAGCCTCCAGGTTCTCTCCCTAATCAGAAGGGTGCCTCTGCTCTCCACTCTATCTTCCCCTGGGAAATCAGGTCAGCCTCAGGGAAATCAGGTCTCAAGCCAGATAAAATCTGCTTAGGGTTGCCTCCTGGGCAACATCCATGGTCTCTCTCTCATCCATCAGGATGTGATCCTACTTCAGCGATCATTCAGTTAAATAGAGATTCATGTTTCTGCAGCCTTCAGAGGCCCATAGCTCTCTCTTCTTCCTGTGGGGTTATGCTTATTTAAGCTCTACTTTTTTGCCATAAGACAACGCATTTTCTGATTGGTCAAATCTTCACATTGGCTGTCTTAACAGGTTGACAATCCCAGAGAATACACCCTTCTTTTATTAAGTCAAACATATTTTGAACATGTCAAAGAAGTGTATTCTGAATCATATTTCACCCTTAATTTCCAACAGAATCTTTTCCCATCAATGTTAATGACTTAATTAGCGTTGTGACTGTGCTACTGGTGTAATAACAATGTCTTAACCAGGTCTGTCTTCAGCTGCTCGATTTATATGCACCATGCATGTCCTTCACTGAAGTCATGTTAAAACAAGTTTTGGTAAAGCCAATAGTTTTGGCTTGTGTATAAGTGTTAGGCATTTGCCAGGCACTGCTATTATATGCCCAGGGTCTCATTTTACATCTGCTACCATCGCTGGCCAGTTAATAACACTATAGCAGTAGCTGGCAAATGCCTTTCCCATGCCTACACAAAAGCCACAAGTATTGGCATTTACAACGCTTGTTTTAAAATATCACCACAGCTGTTCTGTAATGACCATATTAAATCATATGCATGAAGCCTTCATGTATGTGATTTAAAGTTACAATTAATAGCATAGATAGGTAGTGGCACCAGCGTCATGAATGTGATTTAAAGTGACCATTACTGGCATAGAAAATGGCTCTTATCTATGCCAGTAATGGTCACATTGCATCACATGCATGAGGCTGGTGCCACAACTTATCTTTGGCAGTAATGGTCACTTTAAATCATATGCATGAAGCCCTTCAGCCTTCATAAATGTGATTTAAGGTGACATTAGTGGCATAGGTAGGTTGTCCCATCTATGCCAGTAATTGTCACTTCAAATCATGTGCATGGCACACTTCAATTTTTATGCATGCAATATAAAGTGACCATTACTGGCATAGATAGGTTGCAGACAGGGCCAGGTCATCCATAATAAACAAGGGGGTGCTGACCCAGTAAAATCATTGCTCATCAAGAGGGGGCCTTGCAAGCCCATGTGTGATACCTCAGCTGATTGTTGCAGCTAAAGAAGTGCTAGTCGGTTGGCTTGAACTGTCAAAGGGACACATGCTTTCCCTTTGATAGTTTGTACCCCAACCATGCATGTAGAAAGGGCAATGCAAGGCCAGGGGTGTTTTGCTTCCCCATCCTTGCATGGTCCATTGGGGATGCAGACTGGGGTATATTTCATGTGTGAGTTGGCACTCATGAACCTCCCTGCACATACAAATAGAGCGGCGCCTGCAACACCAGCACTCAGTCTCCTGTCTCCAGCAAAGGAACCAGGAAGCACACTTGTGCAGGTAAGATATTATGTTGTATGTATTGTCTGTGTGAATAAGTGCACGTATGAATGAGTGTGTGAATGTTATGCATGAATGTGTTGTGTGAATGTGTATGTGAGTTTGTTTGTTTGTTGTTTGTTTGTTTATTCATTTATAATGTGCACCAGACCCAGGGGTATCAAGGCGCAGCAGCTACAGAAAATGCAAGTCTTAAGTTAACAAGTTACAGAATATGAGCAGGAAAGGTACAGATACATGACAGGCAAAGGTGAAAAAGTACATAGATGAAAAAATACAGATGTAGTGCAAGGGTGCAGGTGTATATACAGATATGGTACAACAGTGTGCATTGCTCATGAGCAGAACTTAAATGTCGGTAGATTTGAGCCCGTTGATGTAGTTGAGTCTAAAATTCAGATAGGGTTGCTCTTCTCTGATAGGATGTGGCAGGGCATTCCAAAGTAGGGCCGCTTTGACGGGGAAGCTGCAGCCACCAACCTTTGAGAGCTTGAATCTGGGAATGGTGAGACAGTTGGTATTGATTAGTCTCATAGGTCTGGTGGAGGTTCTCCTCTGGAATCTGTCCGTGAGATAGCTGGGGCCTGCATTGTTCAGTGCTTTATGTGTAATGAGTATGTGTTTATGCTTGGCCAGGAAGAGGGTGGGAGTTGTGGAGCACGTTAACAACACATTTTTTACTGGATATCTATCATAGATGGCAGTAAAAATCAACATCCTTTCTTTTATCACCCGGGGGTTGATAAATAAATAATGATGCATTATTACATTGTATCAGTGTTCACCCTACCTCCAGCGGCCTTCGCCAGCATTACACCCCTGCAACAATGGCATCTCCTATGGCGCTTGGCGCACCGGACAGCTCGGGTCCACTGCTGGCAATTTGTTGTGCCTCCTCCCTCTGTGGTACCTGCATGGCGTGGTGCTGCGGACTGTGTGGTGCCGGCAGACTGCTTGTGCACTGTTCATCACATCAGGCATAATACAGTCCCCAGCAGTAGCTACAGAATGACACGTGGCATGGATGCATGCACGTTGCATTATGTGACCTGAAAGGATTCACATAAAAAGAGCTCACAATAAATAACTGACGCTCCTCAACTGTGCTGTCTCTTGCTCTCAGTGGCGTTTTGTTCCTTTGAACTATTCATTGTGTTTCCTGAATTCGGCTTATTTATACTGGATTGGCATTTTTTGCTACTGGAGTGCTTTTTGAATAACCTTGTCGTCTGTGTACATTGGTTCTGTGTTTTTCCTGGATTTCAACCTTGCTTCTGCTACTGGTCTACTGGATTATTTGCAATTGAATCTTAGAATTAGACTCCCTTAGTTCCGTACTCGTTCTGTCCGGGTCAGGTGCCTGCGTTTTCTTCTATTGACTTTTTCACCCGCTGACATCTGTGTCAGTATGGCAACTCTAACCTATGGACTTGCATTTCCTGGTAGGAATACAGATAGGCGTAACATCATTTTTTTTCCAGAATCCGCTCGAAGGACTACAAGGGGGAGGTGGACGGTCTTGCTCACACTCAGGGTACTCAATAGTGAATTAGATCTGTGCTTCCCTGTTCTTTTCCTCGCTTGCATCTCCTGCTAGTTCCTGATTGGGGCCTGGTTTACCTTGGCACTTAGCTGGAGGTAAATCAGGTAACCCCAGCAGGAAATGTGCTGGTCACAGAATTACCACCACTTTTACCGGCATTTTTCCCAGACCGGCAAATATAGAATGTCAGGAATCTGGCCGGAGAGCACAGGGCAAAAGCTATTCCTCAGAGTATGCACTGTTTATTAGGGAAGATTCCCTGATGTAACTGTAGCATATAATAGAAACTGGGTACATACCAAGCTGATCTCATTTGCGAAAGGTATTCACAGTAACTGCAGGGGCAGGAGCTGGTAGTAAGCAAAGGCAAGCAAGTATACTGGGCAGCACAGAATAATCAAAATAAAGGGTGGATTGGATTATGATAAGGGTTTTCAAAGGATTAAGGAAAGCACTTGGGACTCACACCAGAAGATTACTCTTAACAATTGTCATAAAGCAGTGTGATCAGTTGGCATGCCAAAGAGACTGTTGTCCTCAGTGTAAGGGTAAAACTGGAGACCATATACTGAGGAAGGTAAGACTCCAACGGACTAGGCAAAGGCAAAAGAAGTCTTTACCTTATCCGATCTGAACAGAGACCAACCCAGGGGTCACATTGTAAACAAATACCAAGCAGAGGCACAATAGAGGACCCTGATGTAATACAAGGTGGAAAACAGCATTGCAAGACAATACCATGTACAGGACAGGTAGAGAAACAAAGTACAAAGCAGAAACTAGAATATCAGGACAAACAAAGCAATAGGCTCAGACAAGACAGGTGGTTTCTGCCAACTTAGTGGATATGAGGGGTTCAGGAAACTCAGGGCACTTAAGAGCAGGCACCTGAACTATGGACTGAAGTCTAGTAATTAGGCAAGCAAGACACAAACAGAAAAGCTTAATGCTGGATGTTGCTGCTAACTCGACAAATACATGGCATTGAATAACAGGAGCAAATGACAGTAAAACAAGAGATTGTTTTTGCAAAGACAAAGAGATAAAACAGCATAGGCAGAAACAGGACGAGTCTGTAGAGCAGAAATGTTCACAGAAAACAGGGATTGCAGAAAGTCAGAAAGACAGCAAAGGTACTGATATAGAACTGGATGTCCTCAAAAGCAAAACATGATAGGGGTCTAACACAGCAGCTAGGGCAGGCAGGGTTCAGAAGTCAAAAGTAGAATTTCAATAAAAAACAGACAAGCTGTAAAAGCATACAGAAATATTAGCTACAAAGCAGCTACAACAAACAGGATTCAGAAGCCAACATATGGATATTCAGAAAAAGTTTAAAAAACACTGTCACAGAAGCACAAAAGCATGCACTCCCAGTGGAAGCAGTTGACAGAAAACTGCTGCTGTTCAAAGGAAGCTTATGAAAGCCATCCAAGCCCAAAGCCCAATAGGATAGAACGGATTGCAGTCTCAGGCAGTAGTGGTCAATCAAGCCCAGTGCCACTTCAATAGCCTGCAGCAGTGGATTGAAATTAAGGTAATTCCAGCTCTCTGCAGCCTAGCCTGCAGTATCTTGAAACAGGTAGATGCAATCAGAGTCTCTCCAGCTCTTAGTAGCTTGTTGCAAACAAATGTACTTTGCATGCCTCATCTATCCTTCTGCCTTTTGGACAGCATACATATACCAGAATGCATCTTGTGGTTTAACCCATAACCGGAATGGAACATGAAATTACATTGGTCCAAAACTGTAGTGGTAAAATAGTTAAATGAATGCAGAGGCAGTTTGTAGGTTTTAAATTAGTAATTATGCTCAGTTGTCGGTGGGAAGGATCTTGACAGTCTAGCTATTTCTTAATGTGGCATGGCATTTTATTCTGGGTATATATGATAATGCAAATATGATAAGTGTTATTATGTGTATAGACTGGACAACGTTGTGCAGCCAGTTTGGACATAGCATTTTTAAAGTAAAGCCAATAGGAATATGTTCTTTTTTGGGGATACACCATTTATTGGCAGGCCTAATGTGGACTTGTCTTCTTATAGTATACTTACTGGCATTATGTGCAAAGCAAAAATGAGTTTGATCTTATATAAGAATTATTACAGATATTGGTGCTTCCTGTGCCTAAGTGGCAACACCTGTAATAATAGTATGAAAGGCACCTATGTAAGATACCAATATTCGGGCACAAAGATCAGTCTCAGAAAGTTCATCACCTATGATACCAGCTACATCATCTACGGACTGAGCTGCCCATTCACATTTTCTATGTGGGGCAGATAATCAGACGTGCAAAAGAGAGGTGGAATGAACACAAGAGTAATATCTGTTCACATTACAATAAATGACCAGTTGCTAGACATTTTGCGGACAAAAGACATACGGTAGCCCAACTACATGTGTAATACTCAAGGTGGTGGCGAGACCCCAGAGAGGACGTGATCTGAATAAGAAACTCACACAAGGAGAACTAACATCGATAGACACATTGGACGTTCTACATCCCACATGGATGAATGAAGAGTGTTATCTTGGAGTCTGCCTATGAGATCTATTTTTTAATTGTATATGATGCATGTACCACTTTTCTACTCTGTAGTACTCCTTGAGAAATCCATTTAAAATATATATGAGCTATGTATCAGTGTCCTAAAACAACTAAGGACCCATGAATAAGGACGACCAGATCATTTGACTCATTACCATGCTCCAGGGATAGTGAGAGATTCTCACAGGCACTGTAATGTAACGTAATGTATTGATAGATTTGTATCATAAAACTACCACCTGCTAATGTTGTCCTCAAACAAGATGCTAGATGTAATGAATGATGCTTGCACACAATGTAATCTATTAAGACAGCTGTAGCATATAAATGCCACCTGTGAATATTGTTTACAAATGAGATATTAGACTGGGAACATGATAATGCAGCTCTCATGCAACTGGATATACATAATCATAGGCATTTCAGACTTTGAGCTAATTTTGAGCCATATTTGTGGACTGGAGATCGGGTATACACACTATATGGGCCTCATTACAGGTCTGGCGGTAGCCCTGCCCTTGCTACGGGCGGGTTGCAGCTGGACCCGTAATAATTTACTGGCTCCTGACTTCCCGGTGCCACTGGCTCATTCTGAGTTAGGCCGAGCAGGAAGTCAGATTCTGGCAAATTGTTAGTCCCCATTCCCATAGAGTCCTATGGGACTATAAGGGAGTGGGGACACAGGAACACCGGCATCATTGTTAACGGTGCTGGTGCTTCCGTGATGGGTCTGCCTACTGTGGCCGCTGTGCCTGGCAGGGTCAGACCTGTCGGGCACAGCGGCTCTGGCAAGCAGACTTGGAACATGCTGGTCCAGAAACAACGGTGCTGGTAACCTTACTGGCATCATTGTTTCGTACCGGCAAGGTCAGAATGAGGCCTTATGTCACATTTGGCATACTATCAATTAATTCATAATTTGGTGATATGGACACCTATAGGCTATACCTTTCCTTGAGGTAATATTGATAAGCATCTATCCAATCTACTTCATCAAGAATGCCAACACCTCCCGAATGCTGTTTGTTTTACCATTGGTAGACAATCCATTGCAGTGCCTTTGTGACACTATCCCCAACCTGAATTGTGAGAACTCCTTTGAGATTTACTGGAATCATGACGTACCTGTGCGCTTCAACACTAATATTACATCTATTGTAGCCCATCTTGACATTAGCCACATTCTTAATCATGAGATCTCTGTGGAGATCCATTGGAATAATGCCGATCGCATCATGATACATGTGCGCTTCCACACGCCATAGAGTTGACATGTGACATGGGTACGTGATGATGTCACATGTCACGCATTTTTTATGGTATCCATTTTCGAAAAAACGCTGCCTCCCACGTTGTGAGAGGCCAGCGTTTCTCCACTTAATTGACCAGATCCAGGTAAGGCCTTTTCATCCTCTGCTAAGAAGATTAGAGAACGTTGGGACCCACAATGTTCCACACCCTGTGAATAGTCTAGCTCCTACTTTTTGCAAACTATACTTAATCCCGCCATGATAGATGTTTATCCACTATGTTCACTCCATTTAGAGAGAATTCAACACTACTGGTTTAACCTATTGATGATGTTTACCACTGATGTGGGCATTTCTACTAAGAAGATGCCTCCTGTCCATCTTCCTTATACTGGATTAAAGGTAAATTCTGATGCCTTATGTATTTTTTCATATTAATCGACACAGTCGGATCTCTGTTTCATGATAGAGTCTGGGTTCCATACTTATTCCACACCTCCTTTTTGTTTCTTTCTGTTTTCTAGTTTGAATACTTGACCCTGCACCGTTGATGAGCGGCAAATTCTTTTACTATACGAAGAAGTCCGCTAGAAATGTGGGCTTTTAATGCAATAAAATCCAGGTGAATTATTACTCTTTACCATCGGAGAATGTACTTCTGTCTAACCTCCTACCTACTGTACATAGGAGAGATAATATTTGTAATTTTCCTTTTGTTTTATAGATAATGAATATAAGATTCTGGAACTGTGATGTATATAATTTGCTTCTGAAGAAGGGTTTTTACCCGAAACACATAGAGCACTGAACCCAGTGTTGGATGAAAAATGTTGTTTTGATAAAAAAAAAAATCTTATTTTGATTCACAATCGGATATATTTGATACCCATGGTTTCTGCAATGTTTTCTAAAATTTTAATTGGCATTGCTCTCTATAATTGACTGTTTTCAGTATAGTGGTGTGCAGGGGGTGAGAGGGTCCTTAACTCTAGGACTTTTACTCCCCTTTTTTGTGTAATAGTCAGGCTTGTGACAGGGCAGTTTACGGCCCCCCGCACCCAAAGTGTATGTACTATATATTACTTCTGATCCAACACTTTGCACTTACACAGGTGTGTACCTTTAGTTAATCAAATACATGTTTGTTTCTTTACCACTGTGGACACTATTGAGTTATTATGCATGGATTTATCTTGGTTTATAGTTGCACACACCTGGCTGACAATGGTCAGTTGTGCTCTTCAAAATTGTTATTATTCTGGAAGCATCCTTCTTTCGTCCTGAGAATTGCTATCTCGTGCCTTCTCTGCAACGTTATGACCCCCCTTGTTTCACAGTAACCTTGTCTATGGTTGCTGACTACTTCTAGAGCTCTACACAGATCTCTACTTTTGTGATTTTAGCTTCTTGAGCTCTTGTGAAGCCTTGAGGCTTGTCGTTTAATTAGAAGCATGTTGCAGCTTTCATTTTGGAAAAGGTGGCTTCCCATTACTGTTGCGTTTCTATATTAGTGAGCTAAGTTTGTGTGTCGTTCATGTTGCATTCAGTTTATACATTGCTTATGGTAGTGATATTCATGTCTTATGGATACTCTGTTAATAGTCTTAATGTATAAATGCATATGTTACCTGGTGTATTTGTTCTTCATGTTGAGTGCACATTTGCTTCATGTCAAATGCATGCACATGTATTGTCACAACATTAGTTTGGTTACTCTTGTCATCTTCAGCTGAGATCTTGGCTGCTGTTATTGGTTTACACACCCGAAGCTCCACTTCTTTACGAGCTTCCTGCTGCAGACTCGCAGCACCCCCACGAGCCCTTGAAAAGCTGATCTAAACTCAAGCAGAAGATCAGAGACATGCTCGGAGAACAGCCTTGCCCTCCAGTCCGTTGCTGCAAGGTTCCATCCAACACTACGACATTAGAAGTCGATCTCCATCACCCAATTTCAAAATAACTTTTTCAGGGAGACCGGGTCAAGACCCTTGAAGAAGGCGTTCCATGCCGAAATGTCATGGGACAATCTTTTCCATCTGGGCCAATCACTCCCGTCCCCATACACCATCTGATAAATATCTAGACGTAGACCAAAGACTTGGTTATCTCCCCAAAATATCCAATATAACATTGGTAACAACCATCAGGATTTTTTGTGAAGACTAAAACTCCGGTTCACTAACTACAATTTCATATTCTATGTGTTTTGTTGTACATGATTGCTGCAAAATTATCCTGCTTCTATGTACGTGCTTTAGCAAATTTATGTCTATGTTTTGAGAAATTTGAATTGTGGCTTCAGTCTGCTCTTTATTTGCTCTCATCTCGATATGTCTGCCAACCTTTAGGCAAGTGTTGTCCCAAAAAAACTATTTAACACTATGGGAAACTAAACCCAGATCTTTTGTGACACCAGCTAAATAAACAAGCTAACAGTCACCTGTGACATTCTCTCTCTCTTTTGCATTCCTGCACTTAAACAACTATGAATACACAGCTCCTTTGATATTTAGTGTGGGAAATACTATAATCTTTGCAGCAAACAGTAATGTAAAGAACAATTGTTAAAAGTAAATGTGGCAGGACGCCACCCCTTTGTTTCAAAAAGAGATCTTGTCCATCTCCTGCTGTACCTGCCTGGGATAAGGGCGGTACAGTTGTCATAGTAAGTAACGTGTCTTAACTGTGCAGTATTGAGCTGGGGGTGGGGCAGATGCTATGGATGACATATTCATCTCTCCCTGAACATTCCATCTATGGTTGAGTCCTCGACCACAATCTTGTTTCTTCATCCCCCCATATAGGGCTCTTTGGGTATCCATACCTTAGTCACCATCCAAAAGCTGCCTGCATGTCTGACATTTTCATCCACACTCCAGGTCAAAAAACAATATTCCCCATTAGAATCACAATATACCCAGTGCTCGGTGTAATTGTAAGGGTCCTGAGGGGTGAGGGGGCTTTCCATTGCTTGGACAAGGGGGAGGTCATCTGTTTAGGTATACTCATGTAAATGAGTATCCACATGTATTGCTATGTTCATTCCTACTGCCCTTTTGGCAGTCTTTTTGAATTGGCTGCAATTCTTAGAACACAACGCCCAAATAGTACTAATACCAATATAGCCACCAGTACTTTGAATGCATTAGCCAACTAGGAGGGGATCCATGAGAATAAGTAATTAAACCAGTCATCATCTGCAAAATCATCCACATCCTCCACAATTTTTGTGTGCAATTCTGTCAAAGTGGCTGTGGCTTCCCTGAGGGTCCCATTCTCCTCATCATGGGTGGGTTGCTACATGCAGCAAGATGGTCCTATCTTTGCGAACACTCTCCCTTCCATGGCCATTATCAAATCGAGAATGTACTTGTTCTGGAGGGCCATGAGTCTTATTCCCCTCAGCTCTTCGCTCATGGCATTAAAGCCTTTCACACTTGTGTTTGTTGTCTGCAACAGCTCCCATCAGGTAATTCAAAGCCATTTTGCATTCATATTAACTTGCAACCTAGCTGTAAAGAGGGATGTAAAAAACATCTAATTTCTACCAAACTATTTATGTTTGTCCGATATGGCTCTTTCCATCTTCATTGAGTTGCAGTTGCTCCTCTTCATGTGTGCAAATGTGAGGGCCCTCTTATGTCTTGTGTGTGCATTCATTTTGGCATAATCACCAATCTGCACCTCACCCTGCTGTACTGTCAAGGCAAGGAGCACAGGCCTCCCCAATCTGGGGGAAGTTGCATGCAGGCTTTGGAACCACAGGACATATAGTGGTCCATTATCATTGCTGTTCCTACTTTCATGCCTGGCATGTTGACAATACGCCCACTTATTGGATTTGTTCCAACGGGGACTGTGTCATTATTTGTAAAGCATAGGGTAGCATCTTTCAAAGGTATTATGGGAACTGGTCTTCTTTCATCTCCTACTCAGGTGATGTCAGGCTTACCTCTGGTGCCCTGCAGGAGTGCCTGGTCCGGACTGTACTGCAAAGTGACCCCCGCACTTCTCCCCTTCACCCGGTTGTATATCCCAGCCACACCTTCCCCCACCGGCCAGATGGAGCAAAACCCTCCAAGAGACCGTGAGGTTGGGAGGGGCCTGGGTGTGTTCGGGACTTCTGGTAGGGATATTCTGGAGGAATGTCGGATCCACCTAGGGATGAACGCAGAGTAAATCTACTGTAGAATAATAACTGGGGTTCCCCATCTCCCTTCTATCCCCTTAAGGAATGAGGCTGGCTAGAGCGCGTGGGCCCGGCTCTCCTGTGATTTTGTAATGATGACTTCCGGCTTCTGAGATGGACGTTCCCCAGGTTATTCCTCGAAGAGATGCCAGCAGGGAATGCAAAAAAGGTGAGTGTCTCAGTGATTGCCACCGTATGTTGGGCGTGGCGCTGAACAGGTAAGTCTCTTTGCCGTTCGAAGAGGGGCTGGCACTGATGTGAGATGGTTCTCGGATGTGGATCCATCACTAACGATCTTGTGTCTTTCTCCCAAACCAGAAGCAGAGCAAATGGCATCGCATCAGCGGCGAGGCACCGAGGGAGAAGGACTGAGTCTCAAACACAAGAAGAGGTTTAAGGTGCGAGGAAAAGGCGGCTGGATTCAGATGCTCACCCTGTTTCTTGCTTTCTTACAGGGCATCGGGTACAAGAAGCGGGACTGGCCTTGGCAAAGAAAGACAGGATCAGAGTCCGAACAGAGGTGCAAGGAAGAACCAGAGACCACAGTGGAACTGTGGCAGCCAGGATGCCGAAGGCCACGCAGCAGGACAGAAAACCAGGATACTGAAGATTGCTGAGGATGCAGGAGAACCAGAGGGTCCCAACAGGATACTGAAGGATGCTGCAGACCAAGAAGTTTGACATAGAAAATGCTGAACACAGGAGCGGTAAGTGGAACACTACTACTGCTAGGAGCAGATGAAATGCTAAGCACAGGGTGCGGTCCGGGGCGCGGCTTTATAGGCCTGAGCCATACCCTGTCAGAGCTAGATATGCAGGGGCGTTGGCTTCTTGCATGTGCCAGGTAATTCACTGCACGTGCCAGGTTCACACGTGCTTAATGTTCCTCGGCTCGTACTGGGCGGTGCCCTCCCTGCATTTAGCCCTTCTTCACGGGCTGCAATAGGGTCACGCCCATCCACACATTTGCACCAGCCAGCCAGCATCCCTGTCCACCGCCTCCCTAGTGTACTAGATGGGAATCCCCCCTTCCTATTGACCTGCCATCCCCGGGCCTGCAACAGGATTGTGACAGGTGAACAATTTGAAATATGTGGGCCATTGCTTGAGGCACAGTTTATTGATATGATATATTTTATTTTTATAGCAATCATACACAAGTGTTTCAGACCTTGACGAGGCAAAGGGGGGGAACAAGGGAGGACAATAACAATGATCTTACTAGGCCCAGTGACATTTAACACGCGCACATACAGGAGAGAAAGAAGAGGGACAAGTGCAGGGGGAGGGGGAGTGGAAAGTGCAGAGCAAGGGATAAAACAACAACTGGTAGCACAGACAGCAAGGAGGCAAGTGCAAGGATAAAGCACAGACAAGGGGTGTCTAATAAGTGCAGGTAAGGGGGTTGCAGATACAGACCGAAGTGCAAGGGTTTCCAGGAGGCAGTGCATGTGTGTGGCTAGGGTGGGCAGCGACCTGGGCCCGAAAATAAGATTGTACCCAGGTGCCTTGTGCAGAAATAGACAGATTAGCAGGGGACAGGAAGAGCGAAAGCAGAAGCAAAGAGGAAGATTTTGAGGTACTTCCGGAACCAAAGAGGATTCTCCTCAAGTTTCAGAGAGACAGGGAGGCTGTTCAAGAGGGAGGTCCCAGCCGAGGAAAGAGATCTGCCCCCAACTCAATGCTTGGAGAAGTGACTGACACTGAGGGAGTTGGAGGTGGAGGAGTGAAGAACTTGAGTAGGAAGGTATTTATGGAGGGAGGGTTGAAGGTAATGTGGACCCAGGCCCCAGAAAGCATTGTGGATAATGCAAAGGATCTTGAACTTAATCCTTGCAGCCAATGGGAGCTAGTGAAGAGATTTCAGGGCTTGAGAGATACGATCCCAGGGATTGAGGCCCAGGACAAATCTAGCATTCCGGTTCTGGATGAGTTGCAGAGGGCGGAGAGTGGAAGCAGGCAGATTTAGAAAGAGGCTCTTGCAGTAGTCCAGCCTTGAGAGAACTAGAGCTCTAGGGACAGTGAGCTTATGGGGGAAGGAGAGGAAAGGAAGAATACCTCTGAGGGGGTGCAGTTAGTGGTTTGACTTATTAGAGACATCAGAGTAGCAAAAAGTAGAGTGTGGAGTCGAAGATGACCCAGAGGTTCTTAGCCTCACATGTGGGAGCAGGAAGAGGGCCAAGGGAGGCTGGCCAAAGACTGCAGGAAAGTAGGGTGCAGGTGTGCTGATGAGGAGAATTCCTGTCTGACTGGCATTAAGGCAGAGATCGTTGGCGGCACACCACTCCTGGATAGCAGATAGACAGTCAGAGATAAGAGAAGGAGAAGAGGTGGCAGAGGGAAGTCTGAAAACGTCCTCAGTGTCATCCGCATAGCACTGAAAGTTGGAGCATAGAGTGGTAACACAGTGGCGAGAGGTAACAGGTATTGGTTGAAACACCATGGAGAGAGGTTAGACACCTGGGGAACACCACAGGTTGAGAGTGAGATAGAGGAAAGGAAGAAACCAAGTTGGACCTGGGAGGGTTGATCAGACGAAAGAGGTCAGCCAGGCCAGGGCCAGATCGGTGTTGCCCAGGTTATCACGGAGACAGTTGAGCAGGATGGCATAGTTGACCGTGACAAAGGCAGAAGAGAGATCAAGTAGGATGAGGACAGAAGGGATGCTAGAGTCACGTTGGAAAGCAGGTCTTCATGGATGTTCAGGAGAGAAGTTCCTCTTCTTCTGGCAGCTCTGAAGCCAGACTGCTGGTCATGGAGACAACCAAGAGAGTCATGTGAAGATTAATCAGAGCGATGGCCAGCTTTTCCAGGAGTTTGCCCAGGAAAGGAGTGATGGAGATCGGGCGAGAGTTAGCTGGGCAGGAGGGGTCAACTGTCAGGTTCTTGAGAAGAGGGTGCACACGAGAGTGCTTCAGAGGGGAGGGGAAGGCTCCAGAGGTGAAGGAGAGGTTGCAGAAGTCGGCCAGAGCAGGAAAAAGGGTGTTAATGTGGTCCTTGATGGTTTTGGACAAGACTTTCATAGATCAGACTTATCTGGAAATCTCATCAGCTGAGAACAGAGGAAAGGAAGAAAGAGTTGGAAGGTCGGGCAGCAGCAGGAGGACCAGAGGTAGTGGAGCGAGACAAGGGAGGATGAGAGGAGGACGTGAGGGTGGACAGGATGTCCTGGGTTTTTGAGATGAAGTGAGAGGCAAGGGCTGTGCAAAGAGGCTGGAAGGCAACAGGAGAGGTAGAGACTGCAGCATGGTTAGCAAGTTCCGTTCAGGTTTTAAAGAATCCGGCAGAGTTGTTCGATGCCTCAGAGATGCAGGATTGGATGTGTGTTCTCTTCTTAGTTTGGAGAAGGAGCCGGTATTGCCTTTGGAGCAGGCTGCATGCCAGTTTGTCAAAGGGTGTACAAGAAGCCCGCCATTTCCTCTCAGCCTCGCGTTTAAGGGTCGCTAAGTCAGAGTCATACCAAGAGTTGCACTTGTCTTTGGCCTTCAAGTGGATCATCATGTTGAGGCAAGAACATCAAGAAGAGTAGACCATGGAAAGGGCTGTATCAGGATATGAGTCAGCCAGAGGAGGAGGAGGGGGAGAGAACGTGGCAGCAAAAGCCTCAACTGACACATGCTTCATGGGTCGGATGACAGAGAAGGTAGGTGGGAGTCTTGAAGTTGGCTTGGCCTGAGGGGTAGAGAGGGAGAAATGGGAGGAAAGGAGGGAATGATCACTCCAGGAGAGAGGAGTGGTCAGGGGGATGGAGAGGGGGAGGTCAGAGGAGATCAGAAACTCCAGCGTGTGCCCTGCAGAGTAAGTCAGGCCAGAGGGGAGAATAGAAAGAGAGAGAGAATCACAGAGGTTGTGAAAGAGTTCAGAGGAGGTTCAGGGAGCATCCAGTACCGAAAAGGAGGAATTGAGTGGTTGAGGCAAGGATGGAGGAGGAGAGGTCTGCCTACTAAGAGAGGAAGGGGGTGATCTGGCCAGTTGGCTAATAGATATTAGCCATGGTAAGAGAGTGGCCAGGAGAGAGAGCCTGTAGACACGGCATTTGATAGAGGAGTAGGCCTGAATAGGAATGACAGAGGCAGGAATCCACTCCGGGAAGATCGGGGCTACACACCTTCCGGGAACGGTTGGATCTGAGCGTAGAGAGGATCTTGTAACGATCAGGGAGGAGGGTGTCAAAGCTCTGGACAGAGCTGGCTGTGAGCCATGTCTTGGTGAGACCGAGGACATCGAGGTCAAGATCTTCCATGAGGCAGCAGATGTCAGAGCAGTGTTTGAGCAAGAGTTGAGAGTGGCGATATGGAGAAGGTTGACATCCTTGAAGGAATTCCGGGGAGGGGTAAAGATCAAAGGTACTCTCTGTGGAGGTGTAGAAGGAGGTGTAGACGTAGCCCAAGGGGAGGCAGGAGAAGAAGGAGTAGAGGGCAAGGTAGCCAAGGAGGAGGCAGAGGGGAGAGGTAAGGAAGCCAAGGAAGGGAGAGAAGGGACAGCGGGAGAGGAAAGGAACTTGATGAGGTGTGGGAGGCGTCTATAAAAGAGGAGAAGGTTGGCCCGAGGGCCTTGGACCAAGAAAGTGCCCTTCAGGTAGACATTAATGATGACCTGAGAGGAGTGGAAGGAGGCCAGGAGGGTCTCCCAGTGGGTGCCACCATTAATGGGAGAAGAAGAGAAAGGAGCGAGCAGAGAGACCATATAAAGAGTCCATCGATCTGGTGAGGGAACGACAAAGAGGATGTCTCTGAGAGTCTGTCCCGAGGATGCACTGGTATAGGTGTCAGCAATAGGGAGACCAGCAAAAGAGCAAGAGATCCCTTTTGAACCTCTTCCTGCAAGACCTAGTGAGAAGGGAAGGATAGTTGATGGAGAAACAATTAGAGAAGATAGGAGAAACAGAGAACACCATGGGTGAAGTAGAGAGAGTGGGGGGCGGGGGAAGCATGGGCGTAGGATCAGGATAGGAACAGCGGGGCAGAATCGCACAATGCAGTAACAGGGCCAACCAAGTTCAAGAGAGAAGCACACAGTACAACCACAAGGAGACAGCTAGATTTAAATTGGTAGCAGTAATTTAAAAACACAGCTAGATTCAAATTGGTAGCAGCAATTTAAAAAACACAGCAAGATTCAAATTGGTAGCAGCAGTTAAAACACAGCTAGATTCAAATTGGTAGAAGTAGTTAAAAACAGAGCCAAATTTAACTGTGTAGCAGCAGTTAAAAACATAGCTAGATTACAATTGGTAGCAATGGGTGTAAAACACAGTGCAATCACAGGCTGTAAGAGTGGGAGACCAGGTGGGATGGAGAGAGGGAGGGTAAGTCAGAAGGGTAGCAGAGTGTTGAGTAAGTGGAGACTAACCCATTGTGTGGAGGCGAAAAGTCACAGTAGTCCAGGTTCCACTGTAGAGTGTGGGAGCAACATCCTCAGTGCTTTCGTGAGGTGGTGCAGGAAGTTCTCAAACAGTGAACTGGCAGTGGACAGGGAGAAGACAGTTGCCTTAAGAGTGGACCTTTGAGCAGGGGTCCGGCTAAAGCCTGCCGGTCCCGGGTTGGTGATTTCAATGTTCCGGCTGACCAACAAAAGTGCAGGAGGCACGTTATGAGGCACTGCAAGTAGCTTCTAGGTCCCAACCAATTCGGTGGGCATCTTGAAATTGCTGCATGAATGGCATACTGAGGCAACAAGATAGGGCTCACCAGCAATGTGGCCACAGATGGAAATGTATGCTGCTGTGAGATGCTGGGAAGCGCTGCAACATGTGCACAAGTGAATTAGCAGAATCAAACTACATAAAGATTATTTTCATTTTGGAAAAATGCCATTTTCTTGAATTTATCTTTTCTAGCTGAAAAATATGGTTGACATCACCCAGCATCCCCAAGTACCTTCAGCCAATGTGAGGAGTTGGCAGGCAGAAAGCACTTTGCACAACCTCTTCAGGTTGCTCTAGGAGTGCTAATGATTTGCAACCAATTAATCCTTCCCCCATCCTTCTGCCATAGGTATGTGTCCTTTTATTTGTAACTGTCCTCTGCTCCAACACCCATGTATTTCTTGTCCTTGCACATCATTACACTGCAGCATTTTGTGATCCTCTATTTTAATCACTACCCTTTTGTGTCCACTAACAGGTATTTTACTATTTTGTGTTCTGTATTAACATTTATCATGGTGTTCTTTAGTTTTATAAAATGATCCTTCTGTGGAGAATTTGCTTTTGTCATCCACTCTATGGAGGCTGTTGGCCCCTGGAATTGTCCTAGGGTCATACATAATGCAAGGTGTGTGATCCAAGGTGCCTGTTTTGCAGGTACTCCTGTGGCTATGAACATTCTGGAAGTACTAATGGTTTAGGGACTTGAGGGAACACACAATAATAATTAATCAAACATCTCTATCCCCACTTTGCTCATGTGCTTGTACCACCTGTTGTTGGTAACATGGGCAGAATCAACAATATATTTGGTCAGGTGCACTGAGTCACACATATTTTGCTCTTTTCCCTGGAGTGCTATAGCTAGTAAATTTCCCAAGGGCTGTTTCACTTCGCATTATTATATGCATTGTACTGGTGTTACCATTGTGGAGAACAGTAAATGATGGCCTGATCGGATGATAGATGCTATAGTGTTGTACTGCAAAACAGTAAAAGCAATATAAACAAACAAGAGAGGAAAAGACTATTCCTATCATCATGGCTATAATGTCTCCCTTTTGCAAATGGGTATGGGCATTTGACCTTCTGGGTGGTAACAAACTGTATTTTATCGTATTGAATGAATACATCTTTTAGTTAGGGGAACTGTTTCCTTTTGTCATCCTTTACAAACAAATATTCACAGGAAAAAGCATGTTAATGTTGAGAGAAAATGATGTAAGTCTTTAAATTGAACAGTAACACTGTAAGACAGGCATTCAAGAATCCTAAAGAATGATAAGTGTTCAGGAAAAAGGAAAAGACTAGGTAAAATAGGATTGTGATAGGGAACATCTGTCATCTTTCTCTTTCTTTGAAAGGTTCATGCTTTATTATAGACAAGCATCATCAAAGGATGTTGAACCGACTGTCTGTGTGTCTATATGAGGACAATGGATCTCATTAGAGTCTAGCGGTAGCCGTGCCGCTAAAACCGACAGGTTGCCGCCGGACTTGTGAATTCAGGCGCTTGGAAAAATGGTATTCCCCATTCCGATTTAAGTCCTATAGGACTCAATGGGAATGGGGAACATGGAGGCACCAGCCCCGTAAATAACGGTGCTGGTGCCCCTGTGAAAGTCTGCTATCGGCTGCCGTTCCACCCGCCAGGTCAGATCTGGTAGCCGGGAAGGACACTGCATGCAGACTCGGAGCGTGTTGGTCCAGTAACAATGGTGCTGGTAGGCTTACCGGCCCCGTTGTTACCAGACAGGCATGCCTGTAATGAGGCCCAATGTCTCTTTTAATCTTGGTGATAACTGGGCCTCGTCATCGACCTTGTTTTGACTCTTCTCACGTCTTCTTCACCTTCAGGATCAGTATTTAAAGACAGGGGTCCTCAACCCGATATGGCTTGATGACTCTGAGGTGCAGCCAGGCATGCCTGCCTTCCATTTTCACGGGAGACTCAGTGACTGCCTCCTCAGTATAGGGGCCCCTCAAAGGGTGGCTTATGCCATTGTTGTGTAAAGTTCCTGCACAGGACTTTGTCCCCAGGAAACAATACAAATGGTCTCAATAAGATGTCTGGATCAGTTTGTTCAGTTGTTTATTTGCCTCATCAATCTTCTTTGAGCCCCTCTGCCATCTTTCTGCCTGTGAAAATATAAATTTAAGAGATTCTGTCATAGCTGCCAAACAATCATGCATTTTTTTCCCTAACATAGCAGCAACATTATCTGTATCAGTTTGAGCTTGAATGGGAAGAGCAAGGGGCTTGTGTATTTAGAGTCCCGTCACCAGCTCATGTGGAGTCAGGTTTTGGTCATAGCCATGCTGATTGCGTAATCCAAAAAGGGCTAAAGGAAGGCAATAAATCCAACCTTTTTCATTGTTTCTTTTTGTTTGGCAGTTTTCTCCTTTAGGAGGCCGTAGAGACACTCACAAATTCTGTTCACTTGTGGGTGGTAAACTGATGAAAATGTGTGCTTAATAGGACAGCAATGTGCTCAAATACCGCATTTACAAATTGTGGTTCATTGTCAGACCTGAGCATTTAGCAAACTCCCCACCTTGGAAATACCTCATGTATGAGGAACTTCGCAGTACATTTGGCATCTGGATATATGCAGGGACCTGCTTCTATCCATCGGTAAAATGGACCTGCAACCACTAGCATGTATCTGTAGCCATTACAAATTTGGAGCATATCTACATAGTCGATATGTGAATGCTGAAATGGTCCAGTGGGAAAGGGGAATTGCTCCTCTCACTGTTTGCAGAGTTTGCCCAGCAATGAACTTCTGGTATGTTAAACAATTTACAATGTAATTAGCAATGTGGTCTGCCAAATTAGGGACACACCAGTCATCAAAAATGTGTACTGCAAGATGTGTTTTCTGGATTGTGCAATTGGTCCAGCCCTACTGTAAGCAGCCTTAGAGGCATAACTGGTTTCCCAGTGCTTTCCTGCCTCCACATTGCATCTGTGGGGGACATTAAGCACCCTCTTCGTTTCCATAATTCCCGCTCTTCTGATGGTGACCTCCCCTGTAGTTTGGTTATTTGTGCTATGTGTAATGCATTGAACCCTCTTTCACAATGTCAGATATTTTGGGAAAATATGCTGCTCTTTCTGCTTCCAGCTCGGTGGCCTCGTTGCCTTGAGAAATACAATCCACACCTGTGGTGTGTGCTGTGCTCTTTAGCACTGTGATGGCTGATGGGATTTAGAGTGTGCCTATGAGCCTGTCCAATAGTTGCATGCATGCTGCACTTGTGTGCTGTCTGTGTGCAGGAAACCCCTCCTTTTCCCAACGTGACAGTCCTGTGTCATCTGTTGATGTCATGTAGGCATAGTCGGAGTACATTGTTACCACCTCGTCTTCGTGCATTTCAAGTGCTAAAATCAGTGTACCAATTCTGCGTCTTGTGCCAAGAAATGCACTGGCAATCTTGCACTTGTCACTTTTTCAAAGTTGTCATTCTCTCCTGCCTTTACCACTGCTGTCCCACTGTGCCATACGCCAGTGTACTGGTCTATTGACAATGACCCATCACTTAAAAGAATTATTCCCACTCCTAGGGTATTTTCTTTAACATGGGGTATTTCATCATGATATTCAGTGGGCCTCATCATGAGTTGGGTTGGGTGGTAGCCCTTAAATGCGTTGTTAACTGGGTTATTGTTGCATTTAAGGGTCCACCCAATCATGAGTTTGGCATGTTTACCCCCAGTTCAGAGCCGTCAATACGGTATGGTGCCTCACATATGTCTAGGGATGGTGTATGTGCAACAAGATTCATTATTCAACATGATTAATAATAATACAAGTCAGAATATGGAGAAAATATTCCATGTTATTTCAGCAAAGTCACATTGTAGTAATGTGAATACTGTATACAAAAAGTGGCTATTGTCCCGTAAATTACAAAAAATAGTCTGTTCAGGTTGTGTCAGTTATTTATATTTTTATATTAGTTTTTTTTATATTAGCATTCTGGATATGGACTCCCATTTAGTGTATTTTCTCTTGTTTCCCCAGATCACAGGATACCTCAAGTTTGAGTATACCACACAATTCCCTGTCCTGATGAAGGCTGATACAATTATTAAATCACACTCCTGATACAAGGCCAAAAGACAGACTTGTCGACAATTCTATCACCAGACACTGTTCAATGTACAATACTGTTAACTATACAGATTTGGCATAAAAAAGAGATAATGTGCCTCAGATAAGGCATTATGCTTTTAATCAAGATTGGATTGATTTTAAATGTATTAGCTCATCTCAATATTGTTTTCTGTTGTTTTCCTATTGGGAATGTATGTCTTTTTCTTCAACCTGTGTCAATTTGTGTTTTGAGTTACTTTGTTTCAGTTGTTGTTAGTTAAGATAACAACTACAATAAAATAGTGGGTCACTATATATCCGGACTCGCCCTGATCATTTTCTGATGTATATATATTTGTTTCCATTCCCATAATCTTCCTCAATTGTCTTTGCACTTCCTCAGGAAGCCCCTGACATAAAATGTGATGAAAAATATTTAGGTTTTTGTCCCAAGGTTCTCTAGTTGCTAGCCGCCAATTTTCTTGAATATCCTGAATATAAGCCATCCGATCTTCATCTGCTCTCATTTTACGAGTCATAATTGTGCTCATGTCTGATGAGCCTGGGTATTGTACCCTAAGTGCACTCCATACATCAGCTCAACAATTATTAAAAGCTGCTCTGTCATGGTTAGTATTCTGTGCCGTCACCCGAGGATATCCTGCCTGTTTCCAAATATCATCCTATTGCTCCCCTAATATTGCAGCCAGCAGGCTCTTTATATTGCCTACTGCTCAGGCAATCCCAGCTGTCATTCGTTCTAATTCATAGATCCATTTGCCCGACCCTGATGTGAGTGATGGCAATTTATGAATTTGATTATTTTTGTCCACCTGTGGCCATGGTATATACTGTGGCAGTCCTTCCCCTTTCTCCAATAAGGGGAATTGAGTGAATCCCGCACACTATCCGATAGGTGCTGCACCCTTTGTCTTGGTCCCTGCATCTGTCATACTAACTCTCTTTCATCTGGGTAAATTCCTCAGCCTATTGATGGCACTTTCATGCATCTGGGGTAATCAACAGGCTCTCGCCGTATCACTGGTTCCTCTCTCTCTGTCCATGCTACCTCTCTCCCTAACACAGTATCCATGGAGAGGGCTTGAGCTGCTTCCTCTTTGCTTTCTCTGACGTCTTAATTTCCAAACATTGTATCATCACTGTCTTCATCCGCTTTCTCCTCTCTATCCTGAAAATCTAGTTGTCCCAGAGAAAGCCTCCTACATTTACCACTCATGACTTTTTCCATGATATTTCTGCCTTCCTCGGGTTTGCCTGTTCTCCAACTTCCTATTGCTCAGATTACATCCATTCTTGTACTATCTAGGCTGTAACTTATTCTTTTGACCCCTTTGTCTTCATTATCTGACAACGCATGTCTGTTCATAATGTCATCAACTTCTTTGTGGTGTCTCTCTAAACTCTGATCTCTGCCTTTCTGTTACTGCTTTTCTGTCTCTTTCTCTATCTGGGAGCGTATGCCTCCTAATAATATAAACTTCTTTTTGTTGCCTGTCCCTACTGCTTTCTGCATCTTGTTGTCTCTCCCTTTCTCTTTCTTCCTCTTTTTTTCCATTTTCCTCCCTCTCTTCAATTCTTTCTTTTTCCTTTTCCCTTTCTTCTTCTCGCCTCTTCTCTCTTTCTGTATCCCGCTTCTTTTCCCTCTGCCTTTCTTCTTCATTACATCTTTCAGTCTCTCCTCTCATTTGTGTTTTCTCTCTCTCACCTCCTGTGCCTTCTTGTCTTCGTCTTCTTTCTTCTGTCTTTCTCAAACTTCCCTTTCCCTTTCTTTGAAATCAGCCATGCCCATTCCATCTAATTTGATCATTATCTGTCCTCTTACCCATTCATTTGGTTCAATTGTTGTCTCATCCCGTTACCCTGCCTGACCCCCTCTCTCTGAACCTTCTCCCAAGCTTCTGTCAATTTTGCTTGTAAGTCGTAACGCTCGTCATACTCTCCATGTGTGGACACTGGTCTTTGCTTACCTATTTTTTCTCCACTCATAATGTGTACACTAATGTACACAGGGGGATAATTTGTGGGATTAGTGTATCCTGCCGCTGTGTTTAATGCGCATAATGGATATAATCCCTGTGCTCATGTCAATAGTAGGTTGATAACAGCCAATGACAGCCAATAAATACCCATGTTCTGCAGATCACTACTCCTTTCTTCCATCCTTCTGGTGACAGTACTGTTCCACGAATTTGCATTTGACCTCTGTTCTTCCATTTACGAGTGTCTTCTGCAGATTTTCCTTTAACCTCCAATTTCTTGTTCACCTCCCATTTAATTGCAGCTCCTTTTACTCCAGGCTTCTCATATCTGATCAAATGATTTCTCGTATGGGCTCTGTTTCTTGTCTTTATATCTTGGATATAGTCATCTTCGTCTGGATCTCTCTTTTCAGTTGCCCATTTAAGAGAAGCATCACTTCCCATAAATTAACCTCTTGTTTTGCAAAGTGCTATGTGCGAAAGACAATGGGCCTCATTACACGGAAGGTGGTAAGGGTTAACGGTGACCGGTAAGGGTACCGGTGACCTTTAACCCTTACCGCCTTACTACGAGGTGCCTTTACGGGAACCGACCTTAACGGCTGGTGTAGACCAGCCGTTAAAGTTGGGACCTGCAAAGGGACCTTGGTGCTAATTACGGTACCGCAATTTGTGGTACCATAATTAGCTCCTTCCCCATTCCTATTATGCCCTATGGGACAAAAATGGGAATGGGGAAGGGCCATGGAGGAAGGGGGAATTACCACCCCGCTAACCTTGGAATGGGGTGGTAATTCCCCTTTCTTCCATGGTGGTACCGGTATGGTACCGGTGGCAACCATGGTGCTAATAGCACCATGGTTTACCACCTACCGTGTAATGAGGCCCAATATGCTGTTTGGACATCAATTTCAATAGCTATGAAGATCTTCGACTTCCCCATGCTGTATGTCAAGAGTGCACATATGAAGCATTCTTCATCTGACGTCTTTCTTCCAACTTCTTTCATGTGTTGGTACCATATGTTGTTTCCCAAGTGTTCTGTGCTGTCTAGATAATCATTCAGTTCATAATTGTCTTCTTGGGTGCTTCTTTTAATTCTCAAAGTCTTAATGTAGTTTTCTATAACCACAATTCTGAAGGCATCAGTATAACTTCTTCTGGCTGGTCGATTTGCAGGATCATCCATTCGGGTTCTCTGCGTAGACGAAAGTTCAGCAAGTCGTTCTTTATTTATCTGTTTTTTTCTGGCTATGGCTAAGAATGAATGGCCATATAGATTCGGCTATCATCTCTGTACGTGATTTTTCTGTGGGACTTGTGCTTGGGCTTCTTGTTACTGGACCAGGTGTGTCTGCATACATTATCTGTGTAGGCCCATCCTTTGTCAATCCCTTATTTTGCCTGTTCTGCCGACCCTGTCTCTGGTGTTGAACACCAGTGATTGAAGCAAGTGCTGTGTGTGATGTATTACTAATAACATCTATTTTGAGCTCAGATATCTGTCAATTTTTTCTAGGGCCTGGAATTACAATGTATGGCCTCGGTTACCTTGTAGTTGCCAAGTTTATCTTTTCCTTCTGCTCAGAAATATCTACAGGAATGTTTGCATCATGTGTTCCTATATAAAATGTAGTTCTAACTGTCAGTGAAACCAATATGAGTATGAATAAAATATATGTGTAGACAATACAATGATATGTAAAATTGCTGCTTTGGTTCCCCACCTCGATCATTTGATGCTAAGGAAGGAAAAACACTTTTTTAATTACACTGTATATTTTAGATTGCTTCTGGAAGTCGTCTTCTTCAGCATTCGTACTTGATCAACTAATTGCTTTCTGGAACGAGTTCTTTCACCAGTCGTGGTGCAAATGTTCCTTTATCGTGAAAAAAGATAATTTCTGCGAGCTGCTATGAATTCTGCTTCATTGACCAGTTCCCAATCGATACCTCAAATTTGCTTCAGTCCAGATGACATTGTAGCTTCCCTGTCAGCATGAACAAAGTTTGGGGTTTTATCACTTCCTCGATCTGTCCCTCGGAGGAAAGTTTCTACACAGCTCTGTATTTTCTTTCAGAATATATTGCCACCTGGATAATGATTCCTTTCAGGAACACATTCAAATTTCCAGTATTTCTTGGGTCTCCAAGAAACGTTACCACATCCGTATGTCTCCCAACAAGATGCAGCTAGTCTTCAATTAGACGTAAGAACACCAGACTGACCAGTCTATGTGCTGCATAGGGTGATAAGGGCATTTGTGTTTTCCTCACTGAACTCAGGCAACTTCAAAAACTCTTCAGTGAAGATTATGAGCAATCTTCTAACAATCTTTTCGTTGTCAGGATTGCCAATAAAATCTGGAATGCAGCAAGTTTTCCTCACCAGTGATGGATACGAACAGAACACCAACTCAAAGGGCCTCATCACGACTTTGGCAGTAACCCTTAAATCCGGCGGTCGCGCTATTACCGCCTGATTTAATGGTCTGCCAAATCAGGGCTTTGGCGGATATCGCCCCAGCTCTGAGCTGGGGGGAAATCCGCTGAAAATTCGCGCTATTACCTCCGGCGGGAAATCCGCCGGCGGTAAGAGCGTGAAAATTCCCCATTGAGCCCAATGGGGAATGGGGCATTCCCGAATGGGCTCAATGGGGAATGGGGATTAACATTATCACCAAACTCGTGATCCGGCACTATTCGCGCCGGGCAGTTCGGCGGTAGGGCTAATACCGCCATCGGTAATACCACCGGCGGTAACGCCCATGTCGTGATGAGGCCCAAAATACGTAAGTATATGCCTAGAAAGGTAATCACTGGGTAACAACATGAGTAACACTGAACAAGCTCCATATAAAAGGAATCAGGGTACTGTATCCTTTTCCAATTGCTGTGTCCACGATCAAAATTTGTCATATCCTTATTCTTATCAAGGCTTAAGTGTGCCTCAGTCCAAAGCCAATAACTACTGTGGTTCCTAAGCATACAGGTCTTCCCTTAACCCTGCAACTAAGATACAGAGAGTGTTTGAATGTGTCCTTTTCCCATTTATTTATAGCTCAAAAGGGAGTGTCCAAATTAAATCACAGTCCAACTAAAGAGCTCTTCACACTTTCCACTTGTCGCATTATGCGTCCTTCTTCCTCGTCATGGATCTTGTCTGCACGTGCTGTGTTTCTTCCCTGATGTTTGTAGGTTCTTCGCGGTGGGGTGCAAGCAGAGGAGTCTCTCCAGAGTAGATCTTGATTTCAGCTAGGAGGATCCAAGCTCGCCTACCCAGCAATTTGACAGCAAATGGCGTGACGTCCTCAACAACAAAAGGTCTGTTGAATCTGGGCTTGTCCCACTTTTTCCTTTTGTGATTACGAATCAGGACTTTATCTCCTGGGTAGATTCTTGGACATATACATTTGGGAGATTGGATTGTTGAAGCATCTCCTTCTGTGTTCCGTTCTGCCTTGCACCCTCGGCTCTGCAACTGTCCTGAAATTACAGAAAAACTAGATGTTAAACAGTTCAAATAGTTTTGCAATTCAAGTCCTAATATTTCTGAAGTTGGCTGAGCATCACTTCTAACTCTGGATGGAGGCATTAAAGGATTCCTCATTCGTCTGCCTGTCACGTTTTCGTGCAACGTAAGATGGTGGTCAGAACCTGGTTGGTACCGTAATGCATACAATGCCAGTGGTAGGCAGTGCAACCACCCTTTTTTCAACGTAAGCTTTAACTTAGCAATTCTTTCCTTTAACAGTCCATTCAGCTGTTCACAGATAGCGTTTCCTTGCGGATGATAAGCCAAAGAAAACTTGTGTTGTATATCAAGCAGCGAGGTGATCTGCACGAAAACTGTATTAACAAAGTGAGGTCCATTATCTGATCTCATTACTTCGCACACTCCACATCCAGGGAACACTTCACGCACCTAGAACTTGGCTGCACAGGTAGAGTCTGGGTGCGTACATGGACCCGCCTCTATCCATCTGGAGAAAGGACATACTACAACTAATAGGTATCTATATCCATTACAAACTTGTATCATGTCAACATAGTCCTTATGCAAGTGCTGAAAAGGACCATTGGGTCTTGCGATGATCCCCCTCACTATGAGCAGTGTATGGCCAGCCGTGAATTGCTTGCAAATAATACAATTTACCATAAAAAATGCAACATGCTCCATTAGGTTGAGTACGAACCAATCCTCAGCAATGGTTACAGCAAGATTCTCCCTAGTTGTATGAGCTGGGTAGTGAAGCTGTTCTAGCGCTACCCTTAAGGCTATAGGCATTACTGGTTTACCAGTGCTGTCTTGTCACCACAATGCTTCAGAGGGGTATAAAGAACACCATCTTCGCTTCCACAAGTTCTTTTCCTCTTGCAGTGCCTCTCCTTGAAGCGCCACTATTTGTGTTTTGGCATATGATTATATTCCTCATCCGGAATTGTCAGCACAATCATTCTTTCATTCACGTCAATGGTTTGGACATTCATCATTTCTATGGGCCTCATTACACGGAAGGCGGTAATGGTTAACATCCACCGTTAATGGTAACGGTGACCGTTAACCATTACCGCCTTACTACGAGGTCCCTTAGCGGGTTGGTGCTTTTTGCAGGCGTTAAAAACGAACCCGCTAAGGGACCTCGGAGCTAATTACGGCACCGCAAAATTGCGGTGCCGTAATTAGCGCATTCCCCATTCCCATAGAGCCCTATGGGGCAGAAATGGGAATGGGGAAGGGCAATGGCGGAAGGGGGATTTACCGCCCCTCCAACCTTGGAATGGGGCGGTAAATCCCCTTTCCGCCAAGGCGGTGCCGGTATTTTACCGGCATGAGCCATGGTGCTAATAGCGCCATGGCTCACCGCCTTCCGTGTAATGAGGCCCTATATCTGTATCTGCTATGCGCTTGGCTTCAGCATCTGCTGCTTGATTTCCCTGCGAGATACAATCTGTCCCTTTCGTGTGAGTTGCGTATTTAACGACTGCTATGCCCACTGGGAGTTGTAGTGCCTTAATGAGCCTGTCCACTAAGTCTGCATACTGCACTGGCATGCCGTCAGCTTGGATGTAGCCCCTCCTTTTCCAGCGTGCTAATCTTGACGTCACATAGGTGGAGCCGCTGTACACTGTCACTTCCTGGTCTGCGTGATTCTCTATGCGAGTATTAACGCCAATAATTCTGCAGCTTGCACTGAATAATGTGATGGCAATCGAGTACTGACAAGCACTCAAAATTCTCCATTTGACAAATGTTTCACTACCGCGGCGCCTGTATAACTTTGCCCATCATTATGATCGATTCTTGAGGAGCCGTCAATGAAGACAATCTCTCCCTCTGCAAGCGCATTCTCCTTTACTCTAGGGAGCTCATCGCACAACTCTTCATAGTTCTCACAATCGTGTATAGGCTCTCCTTCGGTAATAGGCTCAGCTATAAACATAGCTGGATTCACTATTTTACATCAAACTATTTTAAATGCCGAAGTCGATATGATTACCTCATAGGCAAAGCCCTTTGAGTAGTCAACGTGCCTTTTGGATTTTCTAAAATTGCAAATAATTCATGTTCAACAAATAACATCATGGAGAATCCCATCACTATGTTTGTAGCTTTTTATATGGCTAACGCGGCGGCCTCCAAACTTTGTTCGCATGGAAAGTGACCTCTCATTACTGGGTCAAAAATTCCACTGTAAAATGCAAGGCGTTTGTACCCCAATGTAGTTCTCTGTGTGAGTGGTGCTGTCATAAAAGTACCATCTGTGTGCAAGAATAAAAATAATTCCTTTGCATTATTAGGATTCCCTAAACCTGGAGCCGTGCAAATGGCTTTTTTCAATTCATCAAACCGTTCTTCCATTGACTTAGTCCACACAACTTTCTCTTGAGTCCCCTGTGCTTTCTTCAAGGCCTACAAGCGCAGCCTAGAATACGAGCTGTAGTCAAAGACCCATTCTCTGACACAATTACATAGTCCCAGAAAACTCTGCATTTGTTTTATCATGTGTGGCTTAGCTGTTTTTAAAACGGCCTCAGCTCTTTCTGGGGTGACCTTCTTTCCCTCATGTGAAATCAATTGGCCTATATACAACACTTCTTGTTGACAATATTGTATTTTTTCCTTGTCAACCTTATATTCTTTGTCAGCAATTATAATCATTAGCTTAACAGAATCACATCTGCACTCTTCCTCTGTGGTGCTGCAAACTAAAATGTCATCTACATATTGCAACACAATGCTTTCTAATGCAATATTGCTCAAGTCCATCTGGAACACTCTGTTGAATATTGATGGGGACTCACAGTACCCATGGGGCAACCTTGTGCTTTTAAGTCGAACTTGTCTGAAAGTAAGAAACATCAAATAGTGTGAGTCTTTGTGCAGTGGGATTGAGAAAAACGCATTTTTCAAGTCAATCACCATGAAATGTCGTGCATCAACAGGTACATTACATAGATTCGTAGACTGGTTCAGGACTAGAGGGAAATCAGCCTCTACAATCTTGTTTATTGGGCGAAGGTCTTGGATTAGCCTCCACGACCCCCTATTCCCTTTTTGCACTGGGTAAATCGAAGTATTACATGGTGACTTTAACGTCAGTATGATACCTTGATCCATCATGTCGGAAATTGGATTAAAAATGCCTTCATCTGCCTCTCAAGACATGGGACACTGCCGTGCTTGAGGCAAAATTGCTCCTGGTTTCAATTTAATCTTCACTGCCCCAGCTCCTTTCAGTAATCCTTCATAATGTGGGCCAGTGATCCTTAATGACATTGGCACTTTTGCCATATCTTCATCGAAATATTCAAGACACTTCTTTGCTAACATCATTTTCTGCGGGACCTCTCTCTTAATCGCCTTGACCCAATAATTAATGCACATTTCAAATATCACAAAATCGTCAGATCTGTCATCTCCAAACAAATCTTTATCAGTGACATCATTCACTCTGCAGCCTTCCTCAATGGCAATTATTGTGCTCCATCGTCTACCTTTATCATCAGTTGCATCAAGCAAAGTCATATTTCTTCAGACTATAGCTGCTTCTATGGCTAAGTGGAACATTTGCCCCTCTTCTTCATCATAGGTATCTGTGGTCTAAATAGAAACTCATCTGGTATTCTCATGGTTCTGCCTACTAGGCCTGGCAGCCATGTTAACACGATGCGTATTCCATAATGGAACACCTCGGGTTCTAACCGTATTCCTCTAGGTACTTTTTGCCATGCGTATGCCCTGATCATTTTGCACACGTTTAAATAGTGCATTCCCAGTGTTGAGCATACTATGCCATTGTTTGTAAACGAAATTGTCATATTCATTTTTGTCATTAAATCTCATCCTAATATGTTGACAGGTGTTTGCCTCGAATAAAAATGTGGCAGACTGGTAATTCTTGTGTAAAAGGAACACAACTCGTTGCTCCTGTAAAGCCCTGAGTATTCATTGCATCGCCAGACATTGAACATTTGCCCTCACGTATACACGAGCGTGTTGCACCCGTGTCCACTAAGAAGGAAAAAGCTTTGCCGCCTACAATTACGTCTACCCTTGGCTCTTCATGAGGATTCAACAAAATAGATAGGACTGAACACATCAGTTGTCCCAGTGAGCTGTCCTATTGTGGGTACAGTCTCACTCCATCACTCATGAATGGATTTCTTCCATCAACAGTGACACCTCCTATTCTATGCATCATCGGTTGCTCTGTGTTTGAGTTCTGCTGAAGTTGCATGAGCGATTGCTGAGTTTGTCCTTGCGGTTGATTACTTGTCACTTGCTATGTTTGCAAGCCTTGCTGCACTCTCGGTGTTTGCTGCTGCACTGTTTGATCTTACACAAATCCATTTCCGCTCTGCTGCGAATATGCAGGTTTGATTGGCATTCCCTTTCTTGAAAACTGAGCATTCTGTACGATCCCTGGGCTTCTACACATAGGTGCTGTGTGCCCTGTCATTCCACATGTCCAACATACAGGAGATTGTCTTCCTTTCTGTCCATTTTGCATGTTTTGATTACCATTTTGCATATTCTGAAACCCTTGCTGCCCATTCTGAAAACCTTCCTGATTATTCTGCCAATAAGCTTGACAACCTCTTCCTCGATATCCCCTTCGTGGAGCATATCCATTATTTGTCTGATCAAACTGACTTTGGTTATTTACTTGCGGCATGTGCACTGCCTGCTGCAAGTTTGATCCGCCCACGTTAGTTAACATTGCCCGTTCAATGGCATACTTGGATATTTGCTTCTTCACCTTTTCGCGCATCATCTTTTTTGAGATTCTTTTCCTGCAGGAGTCTACAATAATGTGCAATGGTTAACTGAATTTCCGACCATGGTTTTGCTTCTATCCCCACTAATTTCATGAGCTGTTTCTGCACCTTTTCTGTCAGCCCTTCGCATGATATGTGATAAAATACAGGTATAGACTTCCCCAAAGCCTCACATGTTTCAAGCGCCCATGCGTCTTGAACATTTTTAATATGAAGCAATGGGTCCTCTCCCTCTTTCATTTTTCTAGTCTTTATAGCTCCCATATCGGACGTGTCCGGATATAGTACTCAAAGCGCATTCCAAATTGCTGCTCTACAATTGTTAAATGGTGCTCCATCAAGCGCGGTGTTGATTGTAGTCACACCAGGGTAACCTGCCCTCGACCATACATCATCAGCTCTTTCAACAAGTATGGCGATTAGAAGACCTTTAATATCCTGTATAGCTAATGTATTCCCTCCCGTCATTTTTTCTAACTCATGTATCCATTTTCCAGCGCCAGAAGTTACATTTGGGAGTTTACATTTCGTGTTTCCCTGTCTATCTGGGGCCATGGTATATACTGCAGCCTGGCCCCTCCCTTTTCTAACAAGGGGAACTGTGATGCTCCAAACTCATTCTCTTCTCTCATCATTTGTCTATCTACTACTGGAGTAATGTTCCTGCATCACCATCTACCTGGCAATGACCTCACCCTGCTTACATAAGGCGGGTACTCCTCCCTCTGACCATCGGATTGCCCCTTATGTTGGTCTGAACGTGTCAGTGGCTCTGATGCCTTAGTCATAGGTATCTTTAAAACTGACCATCTTACTTCCTTATCCAAAGGTGGATGTTTTCTCTGGATTACATATATCACTCCTAACCTCCCTCGAGAAGGTTTCCCTTTCTTCATCTGATACTCCTTGTGCCCAACTCGTGCAACTCCTCTCATCATCATCTCTATTTCTTAATTGTATTTATTAATGTGTTATAGCTTAACATAAGCTTTTCACATATTAATCAATAAAACAATTACAGAATAAAGTACTATTATGAATTCTTTAAACATACTCATACCAAAGAAGCAACATTTAATATTATAAATTAACCAAAGAAATATAAGATAAGAAAACTATCTGTGTTAAATAAGTAAGTAAAATAAATGGTTTTATACCAGAATAATGTTAAGAATAGAAAGTGAATTTGGAATTTGAAATTTGAAGTTTCCTCTCAATTACATTTCAACAATCCCTTAACATTTCAACTTTGTGCATCTATATACAGTGCATTTACATAGAATTCACATTGAGACTGTATAGTACTAGCATATCAACAATTAGTACAGACGTTTGGTAGTGCCGTCAACCATTTAACTAGTTTTAGACCCATCGATGTGTAATAGGAAGGAAATCTCTCTATAGATATAACCAATAGTTTCTCAATTGTCAACCACACATTATATAATGCAACATAAAAACTTCATTCCTGTTGCATTAATCGCCCTCAGCCAGAAATCGTCACTGCTGATGTAGTCCATTCGGTCGACAAAGTCCCCATAGGTTTTTAATATGGCAGGACATCTGGTTAGTACATGTTTACCCGATTTGGTGACAGTTCTGTTCATGCATAGCCGGCAGAAATGGTCTGACTTGGTGAGATAACTCATAATCCCACTAATAGCCAGTACCGGTAATTGATCAATCCTCAGCAATAGAATAAATCGTCTCAACTGTGGTGAAGGACACAGAGACAAATAGGGAACTGGTTTCTTAAAAGTGTATCTCATATGATGGCCAAATGTATAACGTTTCAACTCTTCCAAGTGTGCATAATTTTCGATCCAGTCATCTAATACAGATTTTTTGGACAAAGCACTCATTGTAGTGGCTTGAATCTCGTTGGACCTACTTGTCCAGCCAATCTTTTCCAGATAGTCTACCATCTGTTTTTTCATGAAAGAGTATGTGGAAGATTTATTAATTTTTGTTGTGCATTGCATTCAGCAGAAGATTTTCTGTTTGCAGAGACATCTTTAGATAAAGTTCAGCCCTTTTTCCGAGTACTTGCTCTTTCAGTGAGATGAGACCTATTTCCAGTCTGAGGATAGACATTGGTATACAGTTAGGAAGTCCGAGTATTTTCTTCCAGAATTTCCCCTCTAGTATCTGGAGCCAACCCAAGTCCATCAACTGCAAGGCTTCTAGTCCATAGGTGGTCATGGGGGTTAAGACCTGTTGATATAATTGTCTTGCAGCCCAGACTGTGTATCCGCAATGGGAGATGGAAAAGCGATATATCAGTGCACTAATTTGTGCCGCTCGCGTTATACGGGCTTGCTTACACATGGTGTATTGGCCCTTGGGCTCTATCTCAATTCCCAGATATCTATAGTAGGGTGTGTATTGTATTGTAGACCCTTGTATTTGAAGACTCACTTGTGCAATCTTCTTGTTGCTGAGGACCATCATCTGGGTTTTATCCAGATTAATAGTAAGGCCATTTCTGTAAGCATAACTCCATAATGCCTCTGCAGAATTTTGAAGACCACTGATTGTGTGGTCCATGATGACTAAATCGTCCGCATAAGCAAGGACTGGACAGTGAGCGGGGCCTATCTTTGGTGGACAATTATAAACTTCTAATAAGGCTTTTGGTATATCGTGCACAAAGAGATTGTATAATATCGGTGCTGTCACACAGCCTTGCTTTATGCCACAAGTTTGATCGATCTTATTGGTCATGATACCCTTGGTGTTTAATTTTAAGGAGACTGTGGTGTCCCAATGTAGCTGTCTAAGATAATATAGAATTCCTTTCGGGCATCCCATGATTTCTAATTTGGTCCACAACAAATCTCTCGGCACAAGATCGAAGGCAGCCTTAAAATCAATGAATAGTATGTATAGTGGTGGACTACCAGACGATCTGGCCTTATTACGAAGTATTTCCATTATTATCAAATTGTGCACAGTAGAATATCCACTCCTGAAGCCGCATTGAAATTGATCTAAGATCTTTTCACTATCCATCCATATTTGAAGCTCATGAAGTACGTATGTCGCAAATAGTTTGCCCGTGGACTCCAGCATGGACAATAGACGATAGTTTGAAGGATCTGTACAGTCTCCTCTCTTGTAATCAGGGACCAGGGTTGCTGTTCTCCACGATTCCGGTATAAGGCCATCTTTCAAAGTTTTATCAAACAGTATTTTCAAGACCTCAGCCCAATATTCCGGTTTACTTTTTAATATAACATTCGCAAGGCCATTGGGCCCAGGTGCTCTTGATGATTTAAGTTTATTTATCATGGTAATCAGAGATTCCACAGTCACCTTAAAGGGAGGAGAGGGACTATTCCAAATGATCGTCTCGGTGGTCATTCCTGTTGGATGATTATTGCGACTTCTCAAGAATTCCTCCCAATGGCCCCTATCGATAGGATTGTTGAGGGAACTATTCATATCGCCCCTTGCCTGTCTCAGTAGGCTCCATATAGAGCGAGATTTCCCTGTACAAATTATTTGGACTGTCTTTTGCCATTTGGCTAATTTGAATGCATAGCGTTTTTGTCTGAGCGAAGATCTAAAGGTGTTTTTACACACCTTACTTGAGATCAGGTAGCTATCCCATGTTTTGGAATTTTTGCGTAACGTCTTAAGTTCTGCTCTTAAGCTTCTTTTAGCATCTCTGATTTCAATGTCAAATATATTAGTTGGTTTGGCATTGGGAGCTAGTATGTTAATATTCACGGTGGCATAGTTGTGTGAGAAGGATGTTATCCACTTTCAATCTCGTTGCAAGACATGGTGAGAAGGGCATCATGGCCCATATTTATCATGTCATTCGTAGCATCAACCGCTTTTCTGATGTTTTTATCGGACCAACGAATATTTGAAAAAGTGTGGTTCATTTTCAGTTCGCCAATCGGTCTGGCCCGTGAATGTTGTAGCAAAAAATTCAATGATAACAAGAGAGAAGTGTGATCACTCCAATCATTGTTGTTAACCTTCAAGTCCATAATCAGTTTCTCCATTGAGGGACTTACAAAGATATAATCTAGTTTACTACTGGATCTGGCATTTCTCCATGGAGGTTGTCCTGGATAGTCACTAATGATTCTACCATTTAGGATTTCAAAATCCCATGAGTTAAAAAAGTTGAGCCACAATAATCCCTCAGAATTCGCCTCCACGTGCCACATGCTACCAAAGTTCTTTAACAGGCGATTATTGGTTCTGCCCACTGGTCCCATAATATGGCAATTGAAGTCACCTACAATTGTTACTAAATTGTGTTCTGTATCGATCGTCCAATCAATCAATAGAGCGTCACAGGCTTCCTGAATGAGATCTCTATGTGAAGATTCAGGTGGATTATAGAGATTGATCACCAGCATCTTGTCCACTTTATTTTTGCCGGGGAGTTCTATCTCAGCTGCTAGTACAAATTCGTCTAAATTCAAGTGGATCCTTGTTGATTTTAACGGATGTAGAATTCCAATTAGAAGACCCCCAGACGGTCTTCCCCTGGGACCCTTTTTGGCCAATTCCTGGTGGATTGAGTAGCCATTAACAAGGGCTCTGGAGGTGAGCCACATCTCCTGTAGACAAATACATGTGTTACCTACTAGCATAGAGGATGAGCCTTCTGCAGATATAAGGTGGCTAAATCCCCGGCAATTCCATGTGATTAAACTTTGATCTCATTGAGTTAAGGACAGTGTCGGAAGAGACTCGGCAAGCCATTTAAGAACATTCTGCACATCTGCTAGCTGTACTGAGTTGCCTTTAGGTAACTGCAGAGCAATAATTTCAACAGCTTTTGTACTCAATGTTTGTATTGGCCACTGTTGATCAATTATGTTAGGATCGGCATCTACTTCGATATCTACTTCCCACAGGCTGGCTTTGAAGTTGCGAATCACATTAGCAGTAGCTAAAAATGTACAATGTAATGCTGAGGTATTGGAGTTCTTAGCTTTTAATGGTTCAACATATTCAAAGTCTTCTGATCTCAACACTGTTATATAGCAGTGGTATAGAGTGAAGTCTTATCATCAGCGCAGATCTGGAGAGCCAATCATGATCGCTATTTTGATACAAGTTTTTAATTATGCAAGTCCTTCCGCCTTGGAGTGGTATGTTGTTACCTTTGTCATCATTTGGCAGTGTAGTGAATGGTGCAGGTGCTGTATCTTTTTGAGAGAGATTAATTGGTTCAGTATTTACAATGCCAAATGCTGGGTTATCCTCCAGCTCACTTGGACACAGTGAAGGCTGTAGGTCCACCTCATGCGCAGGATGTGGGATAATGCTTTTGTTAGAATCTATCTCCTCGGCAGTATTGTCGATGGTACTCTTCTCAAGAATAAGCCAGCTAGTCAGTTTACCCTCTCTGCTGGCTATGCCTTTATTCACTTGGGATGCCTTCCAATTAACTTTTCTCTTATCCTGTTTGGGGGTGCTGCCTTTATGGGGTTTAGAGATTTCTTCTTCCATCTCAGCTGTGTCAGGTGGTCTTATAGTTGCTACTTGGCACTTTTTTCTCGCAATGGCTCTTTTAGCCAGTTGTCACTGTTTCCGTGAATAGAAAACATCCACATTGGATGTGGTGTTTAAATCAGTATCTTCTATTTCCGGAGATTCTGGCAAGATGGTATTCCCTTCCTCCTGTGCCGGTTCCATATCACTGTTGTTTGCTATGTTTCCTGTTGGTAAGGTGAGAGCGACTTCCAGTATCCTCCCACACATCTTTGGCAGGATATTTAATGCAAATTGCAGGGATGCAACCAAGGATTGCAAGTCCCCCAGGGTCGTTTGACTTTCTCCTTGATCCCTGCTGCATTCTGGTTCTATTGATTCCAAGTGTACGTCCAAATTTGGAGAGGCAGATAGCCTATTATATGTTTCTCGTTGTGTGTGGATAGGCAGATTTTGGTAGCTATCATTCTGGTCACCCAGGTCGCTTCCTAGATGAGAAGTCATAGATCTCTGCATGGATAAGCACAAGTCCAACAATGAGTTGTTGTCAATTACACTTTCTCCTAATGCATATATGGTATTGTTCATGCTTTGGCCCCCCCCCGTCGACTTTTCCGTCCGCAGGGAGCATTGGTATTATTGTATTGGCAGTGTCGGGGAGCAAAAAAAAATCAGTGATTGCTCCTTTCTCAACAGGTGCTACTTTGGGACCTTTACCTCCATTAATTTTTGTTGTTGGGGTTCCACTCCTCTGATTTCGCAGATTATATCTTGTTGCTGAGAATTTCTAAACTGTAAGCATAGTGAGTCTTGTTGCGCAACTCAAATAGGTGGTTTCTCTCAGTTCAATGCCTCGTGGTTGTGTGTAAGGGGGTTAAGTTGCTTAGAAGGACTGGCAATCTATGGGTTAAATGCCCCTTACCCCTTAATCCAAGTCAGGCAGACAGTGTAGATAATAAAAGTCTATTGGGTTTAGTCGCTGTTTCTGTAACTATGACCAAGAACCAGGTGCACCAGAAGCCTCGTTACAGAATCAAAGGCACAGGCTATAATCTTACCTGGGAGGAAATCTAGTACCCATATGTACCACTGATAATGCCTTATATGTAATATCAGGATCAGAGGTGTTACCCGCAGTCTCCTGGAATGGCCAGCGTACGACTAATACCCCATACACTGATACACCGCGGTGGATAGGTACTTTATCCTTCCAGTTTAAATTCTCATTGTGCCTTCTTCCTTTCAGTGCTGCTCCTGACGGGAGCCCAAGGAAAGTGAATAGGGGATGGGAAAGAGTGTATGTATGGGGCGTTCTGATAGCTCTGAGCCTGGTGTGCCACTGGACTACGGGGATCCCATGAGGATGTCCGTGCCAAAAGATTTTGAATGTTATGGCCTCAGACTACAATTTACCCAGATGGCAATTTATTGGGGATTATCAAGACATGACGTGGAGTCAGTGCAGACGAACCATATAAGGTGGAGGTTCGTGAGCACTACTCCCTATCTCCCTTCCAGCCTCAGAGCCACCCCAGGTACCAAGTATCACGGGCAGATGCCTGTAAACTAATGCAGAGGTCAGCCGTCCGCAGATCTTACCAATCCCTTAAAAGGGGTGCCACTGCTGATGGGTCAGCCTCTCTGCCCTCACGACCACAGCACGTTACGCCACCGCGCTCAGCCCTCACAGCCCAATCTGCCGCCCAGTCCGTCAGCGGCTTCAAGCACCAGGCACCCAGCGTTAATCTGCGGCCTCCACTCGATATCCCCACAGTATCTCCATGGTCCTCTCGAGGCAACAGGGTCTGGCGCTGGCATTCGTGATTCAGGGATCGCAGGCTCACTCTCTCACGATTAGAGGAAGGGACCTTTGCCACTTGTCTGTGCGCGTCAAGCCGCACCAAGTTCACACACTCACGTCAGCAGAGCAGAGAACTGGCCGCTTCCGACACAAAACTATTCATCTCTATTTAATGTTAGTCTGTCTAAAGACAGATCCTTATGTCTCACACTACAGAAGGCTTCCTCCGTGTCATACAACTGAGTACTGTCGAGGCAATATTTTTTTCCTTCCTTTGTGCTTCTTTCTGGGTTTGCATTTCACGGTATAGTTTATCGATCATTTCACCAATGCTTCGCGAGTCAAATTCGTCTTCTAGATTTATTCTTGACAAGCCTGATAATGGCTTGGATTCAGGAAATATTTCCTCTTTGTATTCCCATTCTACCCGTGGATTGAGATTTCTTACTTCCCTTTCCAAATACTCGAGATCGCACGCTCACTGTCTCCTTTTGCGTTCCATGTTGTTATCAACTTCTCTGTGCTTCCTTGCCTCTTCTCCTACTCTATCTTCCTATTTCTTTTTCATATCCCTTCATTCATATGCCCTCTGTATTTCCTCATCTCTTCGTCTCTGTATTCTTTTCTCTCTTATCCTTTCCTGTTCATCATCTTCTATTCTTTTCTCTTTTAGTCTTTCTTTTTCATCGGCTGTTCTTCTTTTTTTCATGCTTTCTTTGCTCTTCTGCTCTCTCTTGTTTATGAGCTTGCTCATCTTGATATAGCTGTTCTCGTCTTTGTCTATCCATTCTTTTCGCTCCTTCATCTTTCAATCGTTCCTCCCTTTCGTTGTCTTTTCTGTCTTGTTCGTCTTCATCTCCCCTTTGTCTTACACCTTCGATGCCTTTACCATTGAGTTTAAGTAAAATCTGACCTCCCAACCACTCGTACTGTACGAGCACTATCTCACCAGTTTTATCCTTATCTCCCTTCCATCTCTTAATTTCTCACCTTATGTCTAGAGATGTGCTTGCTTGATCACTGTTCTCCTTATCGGTCTCTCCTTGTCCTTCAGGACTTTGGAGGTTATATCTTTCTCAGTATCTTTCTCTGGGCCCTCGTTACTACTCTATGTAGGTGACTCGTATGACAGATTGCTATATCCCGTCTCTGCTTTAAGTTCTCTTAGTGGGTATAACCCTTTGTCTTTCTTAAACTCGTCTTTTGTTTCAGACAGGGCTGGCAGAGCAGAAGGCTCTTCACCCCCCTCTTTGCATATATTGAGTATCCAATCTAAAGGAGGCAACTCCTCCTTCTCATGTTCATACATTTTCCAAAGTTCTAGACCCGCTAGGCGCTTTTCTAACTTTTTTCCCCATGTACGCAACATGCAAATATGTCATCATGTGCTGTAGAACTGCTCTCAATAATGATCCTCCTTGTGGCCATGGCATAAACATTTTGTCTGCGATCCCTTTAACCCATTCTGAACTGTATTGTTTAAGTTTAAGCGCATGCTTTGGTAGCTGTTTGCAAAGATGCACTAATGGTGTAACTTCTTCCATTTCTAACTTTTACTTTTCTTTTTTGCTACCACTTCGCCTATGCTTTAGTTACAGTTTTTAGATTTATGTTTCAATCAACATACACTTATGAGTGAGCACCAACCGTTGCAAGCTCCAATCCCGTCATAATGCAATTTTTTACTTTAATCTTGCTAAAAAACAACCATCAAAGTTTAATCATAAAATAATCACTTTTCTCGTCTTAACTTCACGTTTCATCTATTACTTATAACATTAATTTTTCAACTCTGACGTCATCACACTTTTCATCCACATAAAACAAAACAGACAGACTTGACCGGCCACATGTACGTGTACCTCACGATCCTCTCTTAGGACTCGTCTTACCCTCGAAAATCTGCTCCGATTGGAACTTAAGCTAATTCCCTTAAGAAGGTCTTTAAACTTATCTCATCTCCTATATGTCCCACGTAAGGGGCTCTGAATGAAAGCTTCTGCTAGCACTCTTTAAAGTCTAGGAACAGGGCATATCCTCATAGCGTGGCTTCACCTCATGACTACTTTTCCTCATATATTACTTGGCAACACTCAAGTCAATATGGGCCTCATTCCGAGTTTGGAGGTAATGGGAAAACGATGCCGGTAAAGGATTACCGGCATCTCATACTGCTCTGGGCTATTCTGATCTAAGAACCCGGTATTAGAGGCACCGCTAATAACAGTGCCTCTAATAGCGGCAAGTCCACAGGCAAGCAGCCATTCAGGCCGGCAATACCGGGATGCCGCTAACAGGGGGACATCACAAGTCAGGCGGACATGCAAATATCGGCATCATGAAGTCGCTAAAAGGGGATACCGGCATGCCGGCAATACCAGCATCGCAAACCACCCGTAAACTGCTATGTGCAGTGTTCCCAACTGCCACAGATGCACACAATCAGCACAGGTGTAGGCAATGGGGTCTGGGCCAGCACAAAAGGAGCACACCCACACACCACATCCCTTCCCACACCAAAATGATTCCACTAGTAGTAGCAATACTGGGGCTGGAGGACATGTTTGCATTGCCACACCAGCAACAACAAGAACAGCAGGCACCACAGAGGAGATGCAGGAGGAGAAGGAGGGTGAGACAGGCCCAGCAAGTCCCACCAGTGCAGCCAGTGGTACCACGCAGACAGCCACCAATCCCTCGCATCAGAGCCAGTCCATTCAACCTAACCCCTTAGCAGATCCACACCCTGCACCGTCTGGACCGGGACACCATCACCACCATTGTGGACATGATACACAATGACATTGTCAGCCTCATTGAAATTTGCACCGGAATCCCCCCTCTACTGAAGGTAGTGTCGGTGCTCCACTTCCTTGCCACAGGCACCTACCAGCACACAGTGGGGCACATGCATGGCATATCACAACCCTTATTTTCTCGCATACTGAACCAAGTGCTGGATGCCCTCCTCAAGCACACAAGGGACTACATATCCCTACCACAGACTCCCCAGGAGATTTCTGATACAAAAGTTGGCTTCCATGCACTGGCAGGCATGCCAAATTGTATCGGTGCCCTTGACTGCACCCACGTAGAGTTGGTGGTCCTGCATGCCATGAGGTGGTGTACCGCAACTGCAAGCAATACCATTCCATCAATGTGCAGATGGTATGTGATGCCAGCAAGGTCATCACACATGGTTGTGCCCGATATCCCGGATCAACTCATGACTCAATGGTCCTGCGGAACTCCACGCTACCACGCTACATGGAGCGACATGCAGGACGACGTGCCTGGCTGCTTGGTAAATTGCATGACAGATATATGGCAGTGAAATGGGGGGGAGAGATGCACACACCACCATGGTGTCATTGTTGATGCGACAGCACAATGTGCACATCACTAAACACTGTGCCTCAAAGCATGCCAAACAGAACATGACAACCAAATCTCATAGGAATGAAGTAAGGTGGACACCTATCACAACACACCAAACAGTAAACCACCCCACATTCCACAACACGTCCACCACTCATCAGCAGACCTCACCCTCCGTAACACCATCCAGCAACATGCAGTGAATATGCACTATGTTGCTGTCTCCAGCAAATCACCACACAGGACAAGCATTCATGGGAGTGCATTGAACAAAACCAGCAAGGGAATCCACTGTCTGTCACAGGGCCGCCACAACCACAGGAGTGCAGCATGTCACCATGGAAAAAATCAGCGCTGAATGCCTAATATTGCAGAGCCTACAGCCAACGCTGCCAGTCAGAAAATCCTACAGAACACAACACCTCACAAATTTGACACAAACACAGCTGTATGCGTCCACAATGCATGAGCAACATCAAGGCAGTGCACACCGTGTATCATCTTGGGGATGCAACCCACACCATACGTCCATGGCACAGGACAAATTGAGGGCATCAAAATGGTGTGCCTACAACCAGGGGCATGTGCATGTGACCAACGATAATCTGCAGGCATGTGTGACTAGTACAGCTGTCCATCAGGAATCGACTGACATATTCTTTGTATTGCCTCCATGCAGGTGATAGTGGCTATCCCTTGAGGCCGTGGCTCCTCACCCCTGTCCGAAACCCACAGAACAGGCACGAGGAGGACTACAATCATTCCCATACCCGTACCCGTGTGGTAATCAAGCAGACCTTTGGCCTGTTGAAGGCACGGTTTCGCTGCCTTAGCCGGTCGGGAGGGGCACTCCTCTACAGGCATGAGAAGGTGGCCAAGATCATCATGGCATGTGTAATGCTGCACAACATGTGTATCCAACGGAACGTGCCCCTGCCCCCTGACATTGAACTGCTACCACCTGGTGATGATGAAGGGGATGAAGAAGATGTGGCTGCACATCACTGTGGTGTCGATGCACAGGAGGGATGTGTTGTGCATCGGTCAGTGATTGCACAATATTTCTAACACACATGGGTAGAGAGGCTGACATGATAGTTGGACAGAGGGCACTGGGTGTCGGAGTACATGTACACTATGCACTGTATATGAATAAATGACACATGCGCAATGAGAAATGTTCACTCAAGATATTTTTTCACACAACGGGTGTATTTAACTGTCCAATAAAGATGAAAGTGCACTAACCCTCCACCACACACATCCGTGCCCCCTTTCCCCTCCCCCACAACACCCCCACACATGGTGTCCAAGCAATTGTGTATTGCCTTCATCAGGCTGGCCAGTCTACATCCTGCCACTCCCTGCACCTGGTGGCAGCATGTCCGAGCGGCGCAGGGTGCGTGCCGACCTGCGTAGGGGGCTGGTTTGCGTGGAGTTTGAGGAAAATGGGGTGGCCGCCTTCTCCATTTGGGGGGCCGGACGCTCAGCCTCCATTGAATCAGCAATGCGGCTGAGGACCTGCCGCAGGGCAGACACCTCCTCGCACAATCTACTGGTGCTATCCACGATGATCTGCCCCATGCCTTGCTTGGGCACTGTCTGTGACAAATTGTCTCACCAGGGCAGTTAGCTCCTCCTGCCGCTGCGAAGCGTGCCCTGCCTGCTGCACCCCCGCCTGTACACCAGTGAAGGTGGAGGTGGAGAGTGCTTGTGTGTCATGCTCAAATGCATTTGGGGCCTCTATGGGACTCATGCACCCTTGGATGTACTCCCCCCAGACTGCTCTGGGGTGGTGCCATAGTTGGAGTAAACATATGTGTGCTGGGGGGATGGTGCCGGACTTGGTGTAGCAGGCAGGTCAGAGGAGTCATCCTCGACGGGCACACACACGTGTCCCTGCACATCGTCCTCAGTCAGGGGTGCTGTAGCTGCTGCCTCCCCAGCTACCTCCCCAACAGAGCTATTCTCTGCAGAGAGTGCCACTTCAACTGTCTCCTGTGCTGATGTCACAGGAGTTGTGAGTACATTGGTGATGGGCCTTGGCGACACCAGTGCTGTGTGATCCTGGGGTG